>NW_027062754.1:0-140997 GCF_032884065.1 Artemia franciscana | reverse complement strand
AAATCTAGGTGGTCAAAACTGCAATCATTTTTGTTGCAACATTTTGATCGGAAATTTAAGCATATATGCAAAAACCGACACTTTTTCTTCAGTCTGCAAAACCCTCGTTCAAAGAACCGGCAAAGCATGTTGTATTTACGAGTTCTTACGTCACTTTTCTCTTCGAGCGTCGGAGGGGGGGGGCATTTGCACTAGTTGATGACGTATTATCAGGTTCATTTCGTCTGACAAGATCGCACAGTCGTGGGCTAGGCTTGGGCTAGATGTTATGTTTTGCAATTTATTATCAATGGGTGCATTTCGGTTAGCAACAGCGATATCTTTGTCCGTTTACGTTGACTGGGTAACTTGGTCACGGGAGATTTGCGAAGGGTCACAAGGGCGGGTTTCGATAGCCACCGAAAGTTCTTGTTTCAGCTGGGCTATAAGAAAGTCTTTAACCTCCAAATGGCCTGTCAACACTTTAATTTGATTGTTCTTTTCCTCCATTTCTGACAGAAACGTTGAGTGCCTTGTCCGGATTTCTAAATTTTCTGCTTGACACGCCAATAAACTTGCATCCAGGGTCTTAATTTTCTCACTTAGACGGATTGTTTCAGATTCATAGTTGGGAATGTCAACACTTTCCGCAGACGGCTTAGTCCCTTTCGCTATATCAGAGTTAGTTTTAGGTCCCGTAATAATTTGTGTGAAGAGATGCCGATTCCGCTTCCTCTTACAGGTCTCTTCACACTAGGCTTTTGTGGGGGTTGAGATGCTTGCGACTTCGGAGTCACGGGTATTTTTTTTGCAAGACATTCCATGCATAACCATTCGCCGGAATGGCCCTTTAGTCCGATTTGGGCGCATTTATTAACGCCCGCGTGGTACCAACGGCCGCATCCTGACACGCATTGGACATAATTTGTGGTTACCAGCAGTCGGCACTCGGGACAATAGTTTTTTGGTTTCGACATATCATAGTTGCTTTGGGACTCGAGTGCAACCCAAAGCAACACACTGAAGGAAAGGAAGAATTATTCAATTTTAGTTTAAGTAAGGCACATAAGCAATCTTGAATGCAATTAAATAACACCTCAGTCACTTAGATGTTTTCGCAATTAATAATTAGTTGTCTAATAATTCAAGTTCTGATTATAGAAATATTTTCAGTAGAAGTCCATAGGGAGATCAAATAACTAAATAATCCAAGTTCAATTAAGTTCAAGTTCAATGAAGTCCATAGGGAATCACGATTGAGTCTTACTGTATAATGAGATTATATCCAGATTGTAGTTCAATTAAGAGAAGTCCATAGAAAATCACGATTGAGTCTTACTGTATAATGAGATTATATCCAGATTGTATCAATAAAGGTGTTTACTGTATGAACTCTCAAACAAGACTGTAAACAAGACTTGTAAAGGCGTCGAGGGCTAGACATGTCGTCGAAGCATGAATCATAGCTTCATTTTCACACTGTTCTTTTCTTTCTGCACGTTGACAGCCAGTGACCTTCAACTAGCTGCCAAAAGTGTGGATTTTCGCTGCTCCTTTTTATTGAGCTTTGATTTCTCTTATTAGAAAAGTCTGCAACTGGCTCATTTGACTCCTCACTTTTAAATTTGGTTTTTTTGTTGCTAGGTTTTTTACTTATTGAATCAGTGAATGAACTACTTTATTACCTTTTATCTGTTTTAAAGCCAATCCGAACTTTGTCTCTCTATTTTCCCTATTTTCTCCACCATTCCCATACGTTTCAAAATAACCTTGTATTTCTTCAAACGCGCCAGAATTGACTGAACACTGATCGCCAGAAGTTCCACTCTACCTGCACTGTGTTAATCCTGTTATGTGAACTGTCTGATCCAATTAGGAGTTTTTTGACAGCACTTAATTGTTTTGAATGTCTTTTGCTTTCAAATCGTTGCTTTGAAAATCGGTTCAGATTATTTTCTGGACTTCCTTTGGTGTGTACCAGCCAAAGGAAACAAATGGTTAAAAACGATAAAATGGATAGGCCGGTTTTTGATAACGATTTCTGGGAGAGGAATGGCGGGGGGACATTTTATAGGCAAGGGAAAGGCTAAGAAGCCTTCAGAATGGCTTTTTAAAAAGGTAGCATGGACTTGATATCAGATATATATATATATATATATATATATATATATATATATATATATATATATATATATATATATATATATATATATATATACAAGCTATGTAAAAATATATAGAATAAGCACTTGAAGTACTACTTAAGTAAAATTTTGGCAAGTACTTGATATTTGATACTTAAGTAAGAATTTTGAGAGTACTTATCACTTAGTACTTAAGTAAAAAAACAATAAGTACTTAATACTTAAGTAAAAGTTTGGATGACTTGTTGCAGCACTGTTACCAACCATAGAAAATTTAACCCAGACTGTTTTATATTAAATTTTCTATAAATTGTCTTACAGACAAGTATGAAGGGGAGGTGGTTAACCCTTTAGTTAAGAAGCTGATTCACCAAGGGCGGTTAGCCAAAAGGTAAACTAAATGCCGTAAGTAAAAATATGCTTAAAAATATACAGTAAATATATATTTTTTTTCAAAGAGAAGCATTCAGATCAAATGAGCAAGCTAAATACCTCTGGTAAAAAATACATGAGCAGCCTTGTATTTTTTTCTCCATGGATATGTAATGTCAGATATGAGAGATTCTACAGAATCATTTGTAGGACTCAAAAGATAAACAGCTTCCAAAGAAGGATGTGGCTCCCTACTTCTGTCTAATAAATCTTCAATAGCTGAAAATGAAAGTTAGATCTTTTCAATATTTTGACAAAGCACTCTTAAACAATAGAAAAAAACACAACAAATTAATTGAACACTAATTTAGGCTAACTCATTTAATAATAGTTCAAATCAACAAAAGAAATAGTATAATTCTAGAGAAGGCTCTTTAGAGAAGAACATATGTTAAGGAAACAATTCATACTTCATAATATGAAGAATAATTGTAACTAGCGCATTTTGCATGGAGCACCACTATACTTTACCCTCCACTCCAACCCCTAATGTGCAAACATATAGCCCAAATTATATAGTTCTCCTCTCATCTCCTAATGTGTCTCTCTTGTTTTAACCTGTGTACCTATAAATTGAACCAACTGCGACGAAACAAGAGATAGAAAAACAAGCGACGGACGGCAGACTGAATAGGAAATATATAATTTGGGCTATTGAACATTATCGGGGGGGGGGGGGTAAAGTATAGCAGTGATGCATGTAAAATGTGTTAGGTACAATTTCTGAATATTATGAAGTATGAACTGTTTGCTTAATATGTTTTCTTCTTTACAAATCCTTCTCTAGGTTTATATCCAAAAATTTTCTCACTTCTACCAAAAAGAAAAAATGGTGTTTTTTATACTATACAAATAAGTGTTTTTATACAAAATTAATAGTACTAAAATTGCACTTACAAGATAATAATCAGGAAAAATTGCGTTAAAAGGGAGGGAAGGACAGTTTTACAATTTCTAGAAGGTGTTTTCAGAAGAAAAACCCATAGCCTCCCCAAAAATTGTTCAAATGTGACTGAATTTAATATCAATCAATTCAGTATTTTTTACAGTTTTCTTACAGTATCAATTGAAATTGCCATGTTTTTTAGATGCATTCTAATGTGCCTTTTATTTTGACACTGTTTTGTCTCTGTTTGACTGCATTGAGCCTGGTCTGAATTGGTGTGGTAAGGGTCATAAGGACTCTACACTTTAGTGAACTTATACACAAATTCTAGACAGTGGATTTCTACCAAGTGTTACTTTATTTATAAGATACTTAGAAACTACCATGCCTTCCTATTCTTTATTAAGCTCCTTGTAAAATATATAAGCCGATTAAAGAGACCACACCCCCTCTCATTCCCAAAATATAACTGCGTAATCAAGAGAAAATGTAGGACCATGTATAATCCTTTGTAAGTATAATCTCAGTTAATGTGTTCACTGGTTTATTTTAACTGATCGAAATTGATTTATTTATTGACATTTGAAATCAACTCATGGTATGTATACAAGATTTCATCGCAATTCGGCTTTAGGAACAAGAAATTAGCTCAAATATCAGAACCATCTAAGTTTAATTCCACCTTTAAAATTAATACGCAATATTCCACATTTATTAACGACTTTCAGCCGAAATGGTGATTTTTTCTATTAGATACGAACAAAGCTAATAAAATTGAGAGACAAAAATGAACTTACTTATTTTTTCTGCATTAATTTCATAGACATTGTAAAGCAAGAGGAAACCATTTTCAATGAAAGTCGATCAACAACAAGATTTCTCCAATGTGTGCCAATCTCATTACTTCTGAGAACTTCGCTCATGATTTCTTGTAAAAAGAAAGAAATAAGCATCAAAATATGCAACTGGCAAAAGTAAACAAATTTGAAAATTATTGCCAAGGACACAAAACGTAACGCAAATAGAATTGGATAACTTTTGGAAAACTTAAAAAACCTAAAAGATAAAACAAAATTAAATCCTAAAGAGAACATAGAACAGATTGTCAAATTTTAGGGACAAAATCAAAGGGTACACATCATGAAGAGAAAATCCTACCTATATCCCTTCTTTGCTTATCCGAACTTGTTAGAGAAGGAGCAATTTCCTAATAAATGTATTAAGTAGTAGTATCTTCTTCAAAATGAAAATGACTTGGTCTTAAACAGATTCAAGGACAAAGGAGGATGCATACAGAAGGGGCCTAGGTCTCAAAATAAGATTTCTGAGTGTCTTCCCCAGGCTGCCAGAAAAGGAATTCTTTTATTACTTAACGTTAACTTTTCACCTGTTTTAATTCCTCTTTTAAGCAGCATATTCTTTGTAGCATTTTTCTTCAACCCTCTTGTACCCTGAACTCCCAAAACTCTTCAATTTGATAACATTTTTAGCTAGGACACTAATTATCTGAATAGTTTAAGTTCAGGAGAAATTACTTTTTCATTTGATGCCACTTCTTGTATGCAAAATGCACAAAAATAATACCAATGTAAAGTGTAGACACTAGAAACACAGAGAATTTTCAACTTCAATTTAGATAGTGTAATTATATAATTGCCCAAAAGTGGACATCACAAGTGGACCAGCTAACAGCATCCCCCTCCCTACAAAACAAAACAATTGGGAAGTTCAGAGTTTCTGAAAGAGACCTGGCATTCTGGAGGTAGGTAGAATACCAATAAAATAGTTCTGGTGGAAAGGTAGAATACAATTAACAGATTTGGTACCTAATTTCCCATAAACAGGGGAACCAAGTCTGCATACCTCCAATAAAATTGTTTTTTTCATCAGTGGGCACATTGCCAATTTATGAAAATGTAAATGAGGATAGGGGTAGGGGAAAGGATTTTTTCAAATTGTTTAATAAAGATACAAAACAAAAGGTTTTTTAATCTAGAGGAGGGGGGCATTTTTCTTTATTGAAAAGACCAAAAGAAGCGTTTTCAAATCTTGAAGGATAACCCTCCTCCTTTCTTAAATTAACATCCAGGGCAGTCGGGTACTGCAAGCTAAAGTAAGGTGCTAAATTTATCAATTATGTGTTTACCAGATCAAACAGGAACATTAAACGTTAGCATGAAAGTTAAATTTGTTAGTGTAGTATGTTAAAATTGTGCATATTGAAGATTAAAGGCTGGAGTACTGATGGGCATATAAATATATTTTCCATTTCTATTCTTTGGCCTGTTACATATTCTATTGGCAATAGTTTTGTGCATGGTCTCTTAAAAACCGAACATTATACCATAATGAAAAGATTCTTAGTTCATTTATTCAAGAAAATTCTACCAATCCAATTTCCAAAGTTGATTCCAGTTGAAATGTGTCCCAACCCGCCTGTCCTTAAAAGCTGGGTATAGCTCTAGGATACATAAAAAAAATCCTGAATTAGTTGTTGTTGTTTTTTCTTTGTTTTTTTCATTAGCTTTATGAGCTAATAGTAGATGATAAATTAGCACAAAACAAAGAAACTGTGAAAGTGAGAAAATTTTGCGTTAGGATGGGGAATGGATGGAGCTAACTGGGGTAAACTCAGAGAACAAATTGACACAGTTTTTCTGAACTTTATGAAGCAAATATCTCAGTATTATAGTGTTTAGTTCAAAATAAGTCATGGACAAAACAGTTACCATTTGAATAAATATTATTATTTACTGAAATGAGTCTTATTTGAGAGTTTGTTGGGTAAAAACCTTATTTTTTCATATATAAGAAAGCCTTATTTGAGTGTCCGTAAGGTAAACACCTTATTTTTGAATATAACCTATTAATACAGTAAGGTTATGTGATTTTCCTATGGGTATTTATTGAAAATTCGTTCATAATCAGTTTTAATTCATTTGCTGGCTAACCACATTCTGCAGATGAAGGATGACAGATTGCCAAAGATTTTCCTTTTCAGGCAACAGTCTAGGACTAAATGGAAAGCAATTCGTCTGCGGTTGGGGTGGGAAGATGTCATAAAGAAAGATTTAAAGGAAATGGGAACTTCCTGGGAGGGTGTTAAGAGGGAGGATTTGAATAGATTGTGATGGACAAGGAGCATGCTTAGGTGGCCTCAGGTGAGATATCGTACCAAAATTACCAATCTTTCTCTTGATATGTTTTCTGAAGAATGGACACAGCCCATTGTTGTTCCTCTCCAGCTATAGGTCTGGCTTGGGTTAAATACCCAGCAGTAAGACAACTAATCATGACTTCAACAGTTAAATCATCACAAAATGTCTATTATACCACCCACAGAGCCAAGTATTTCACCCATTTTTTTTCCAAAGTTATCTTTTCTAAGTATGTCATGAGTTTGAATGCTTTAACCACACACAATATTAGTAATTTTAAATGCGTTATTCAACAGTGGAGCCTAATCATGGATGCACACTTTAACATAGAGCCTAAACTTGGAAAATGTCTAATATCAGACACAAGATCCTAAAGTTAGAAATAAATTTTAAAGAACAAGTTTTTTCAACTGAAAGCAAGGAGCAACATTAAAACTTGAAACGAACAGAAATCAATACGTGTATGAGGGGGTTCACCCTGTCATCAATATATCACTTGTTTTAAATAAAAATTATAAATAAATATAAAAAACAACTTTTTTGAATTTAATTTCAGATCGTTTTTAAATAAAGCTAGGAAATCCAGTGCCCCCTTTATGGAAAGTCCCATCCCCCATGGAAAGATCTTCCCATGTAAACCCTACACTTCAAACCCTATCAGAAGAAAGTCCCTCTGAAAATGTCTGTTTACTTTGCAATAACATAAACTACTCACCACAGCACTAAGTTGCCTCAGGCCAACACAGCTACGCATGCTCCCCCTCTTAAACAATCAATTCAAAGCCTCCCTTTATACACCCTCCCAGCAAGTTTCCATTTCCATTAAATCTTTATTTATGATACCCTCCCACCCCAAACAAGGATGACCTACTTTCTGTTTAGGCCTAGAAGATTAGTCAATAAGGAAAATCTTCAGCCATCTGTCATCCTTCATCCTTAGAGAATATCCAAGGCATCTCAACCTTTTTTTTTATTATAGCCCTAGAAAGTGGGATTGAACCATATTTTTCGTAGAGCCTAGTGTTTGAAATACGGTCAGTCAGCCAGGTACCCAGTACAATCTGTAGTTGATTTCTCTTGAAAAGTTTTAGTAAATATTCATCTGCTTTTCAGAGCACCTATGGTTCAGAGCCATTTTTTACCATTGTCATCACTGTAGCTGCCAATATTGTGATCCTGGTTTGCAGACGTATCTTCCTATTCTTTCACAGTTTTTTTTTTATTTTGGCTTAATATGAAAGAACACCCTGAGCCTTTGCTATTCTATTTTTAACACCTTCACTGCTCCCACCATTTTTACTAATAATAAAACCAAGGTAAGTGAAGTTGCCCACCTGATCAATCTTTTCGTTACCTAACGTCACCATTTCATCTTCACTTATTAATAACCCTAGTGACTTAGTCTTCTTAACATTAATTTTCAAACCTATTCTAGCACTCTGAACTCGCAAAACCTCTAAAAGTTAATTCATTTTGCTCAAACTTTTATTCAATATGCTTAAATCTTCAGCATAATCTAAGTTCAGTAGAGTTTTTCCTTCCCAGTTGATTCTGTGGTCTCTGGTTGCCATTCCTCTGCTCCTCAAGACAAATATCAAGATAATCTATATAAAGGGAGATAGAACACAACCCTGCTTAACTCCTGAAAAACAGCTGCTACCCTCATTTCCTACCTTAACCACAGCAGTAATATTCTTGTACCTAGCACTAGTTACTTTAATGTATTTGTCTGGTATACCACATAAGGATGAGACCTTTGCTAAAGCTCTTCTATCAACAGAATCAAACACTAGCTCATAATCTATAAAACTGAGGACCAAAGGTGTTTGACAACTAATGCACTTCTCAATTATTAATCTAAGAGTAAAAATTTAGTCCACACATCCTCTACCTTTTCTAAAACCACACTATTCTTCTCTTAAAACTTTGTCTATAGCATCTCTCAGTCTAAAAAGTATCATATTACTAAGTAATTTGCTACCTACAGACACTAGACTAATGCCTCAATAATTACAACACTTGCCCTTATCACCTTCCTTATACAGTGGTTTAATGTCAGAGCCACCATATTTAAGAAACTCATTTACCACCCTATCAGCACCTGGAGCCTCATTATTTTTTAATCCTTTTAGTACTGTTGTTAATTCTTCCTCATAAAACAAATCTTCCTTCACATCCAAGGTATCAGTGTAACAGTTTAAACAGAGTCTGTAGAATTAACAAGAGTTAGAGATAGCTTGGAGACATCAAACTCTGCTGGTTAATAAATATACAAAGCAAGATAAATAAATATAAGAAGAAGTGCTAAAAATAACCTGTACCTAAAACTTCAGATAAAGTGAACACAAAACAAGAGTTTAAAAAAGAGCAAAGGTTTTATTTTTAAAAGAAGTTTGGTTTTTGGTTTAAATAGTACTGTTTAAAATAAAATTAAAATAGTTTTATAACTTGTAATATAAGTATAATCTTGCATAGTCTTTGTACTGAAATAAGAATTTTAAGATATTTAAATAAACTGACTACTAACTAATATGTGAACAAATAAAACGTTCCAAGGTATTTTAAATTATTACAGCAAGACTCATGTCACGCTGTAGAAACCAGTAATTTTTCATTATGAGATTGAAACAGAACAATTTATTGTGCTCACATCTAAGCGAAGCTACCAATACTCGCCAAGCTCTCAACACCAACTAACTCTTCCAAAGCCCTTTTCATGCCTTGTATCCAATCCTTGTTTGCAATTGGTACTTGTTATTTAACATGAATCAATTCATACAAACAAAAACATTTCCAAAGCTATACCAAGAAGAGATTTAATACATGGTAAACAAACCATACATCTAATAAAAAGAATTCTTACATCAGAAATTTTTTGATTTTCCTCTATACCTTTACCTGCAACTGTATCTTGGTTAAGCATATTCTCAGAATGTTCTGTCTATCTTGCTTTAACTCATTTCTTATCACTAATTGTGACCCCATTCCTATCTTTAACTGGGAAAAGTCTAGATTGACTAATCCCTCTAAGTTCATTAACATGCCAGTATAATATTTTACTATTATGACATCTAGCTGATATTCCAGATCCTGAGCAATAATCAATGGCCTCTGCTTCAGACCTTCTTTTTTTGTATACTACTACTGCTACTAATAACTCACTGCAGCACCAAGCTGCCTGAGGCCAACACAGCTACGCACGCTCCTCCCCCAACCTAGTCTATTTAAAGCCTCCATCTACACTCTCCCAGGAAGTTCCCATTTCCTTTAAATCTTTATTTATGACATCCTCTCAACCCAGGCAAGGATGACCTGCTTTCTGTTTAGCCCCAGACGGTTGGCCAAAAAGGACAATCTTTGGTAATCTGTCATCCTTCATCCATAGAACGTGGCCTAGCCATCTCAACCTTTCTTTCATTATAGGCCCAGAAAGCGGGATTGAACCACACTTTTCGTACAATTCACTGTTTGAAATACGGTCAGTCAGCTGGGTACCCAGAACAATCTGTAGGCAATTTCTCTGGAAAACATCTAGTAAATTTGCATATGCTTTTTGGAGTGCCCATGCTTCAGAGCCATATTTGACCACTGTCATCACTGTAGCTTCCAATATTCAAATCTTGGTTTGTTGACTTATCTTTCTTTTCTTCCAAAAAATTTTTAACTGTGAAAAAACACCCTGAGCCTTAGCTATTCTACTTTAAACATCTTCACTGCTCCCACCATCTTTACTAATAATACTACCAAGGTAACTGAAGCTCCCAGCCTGATCAATCTTTTCGTTACCTTATGTCACCTGTTCATCTTCACTTATTCCTAGCCTTAGTGACTTAGTCTTCTTAATATTAATTTTCAAGCAAATTTTAGCACCCTGAACTCGCAAAACCTCTAAAAATTCATTCATTTTGCTCATACTTTCATCGAATATGCTTAATTCATCAGCATAATCTAAGTCCAGGAGCGTTCTTCCTCCCCATTTGATTCCATGGTCTCCAGTTGCCTTTCCTGTGCTCCTTAAGACAAAGTCCATCAAAAAGATCCATATAAAGGGGGAAAGAACAAAACCTTGCTTAATTCCTGATTTAATACAAAACCAGTTGCTAACCTCATTTCCTACCTTAACTGCAGCAGTATTATTCTTGTACATAGCACAAATCACTTTAATGTATTTTTCTGGTATACCATATAACGATAAAACCTTTGTTAATGCTCTTCTATCAACAGAATCGAAAGCTTGCTCATAATCGATAAAACTGAGGACCAAAGGTGTTTGACAACAAAGGAACTTCTCAATTATTAACCTAAAAGTGAAAACATGGTTGACACATCCTCTACCTTTTCTAAAACCGCATTGTTCTTCCCTTAAAACTTTGTCTACAGCAATCTCTCAGTCTAAAAAGTATCATATTACTCAGTAATTTGCTACCTACAGAGACCAGACTAATACCTCAATAATTACAACACTCACTCTTGTCACCTTTCTTATACAGTGGTTTCATTAAGGTTTTCCTAAAATCATTGTGTACCTCCCCTTTTTTAAAAATCATGTTCATAATCTTCAGTAGCTTATTCCTAACCTCAGAGCCACCATATTTAAGAAACGCATTAATCATGCTATCAGCACCTGGGGCTTTATTATTTTTTAATCCTTTTAGTACTGTTGCTAATTCTTCCTCCCTAAACAAATCTTCCTTCACATCCAAAGTATCACAAACATTTTCATTTTCATCTATATCTTTTCCTGCAACTGTATCTCGGTTTAGCACATTCTCAAAATGTTCTACCCATATTTTTTTTTAATTTTTTCCTTATCACTAATTGTGGCCCCATTTCTATCTTTAACTGGGACTAGTCTGGATTGGCTACTCCCTTTCAATTTATTAACATGCCAGTATAACATTGCACAATTATACTATCTAGCCGCATCTTCCAGATCCTCAGCAATTTTATCCATGGCCTCCACTTCACATCTCCTTAGTTCATATTTTAATGCTTTCTCCACTTTCTTTACATACCTTTTGTTTTCAAATGACCTATCACTCAGATAATTCTTATACAAACCCCTTCTACTCTCTATTAAACCTAGGGCTTTTTCACTAATATTCCTAGTTGCAGTCTTAGCACTCTTCCCTAGGATACCATCAGCAACTTCACAAATTGTTTTTTTGAAATTATTCTATCCATCTTCCACATTGTCAAATTTTAAACTCTCAAGTTTAGTGTTCAACTGTTCCTGGAATTTTTTTTTTCAAATTTTCATCCTGAAGTCTACCAACATCATAACTTTCTGGGAGGGAGTTATACTTCTGGAATTTCAGCTTTAAATTAATCTTAGACACTACTAGATGGTGATCTTTACTTTTAACATCAATAACAACACTCCTATACACCCTAGTATCTTGTATTGATCCTGCTAGTCTTCTGTTTACAATAATATAATTAATAAGGTTTGCTCTTTTACCATTGCGTGAATACCATGTCAACTTAAGGGCTATTTTGTAACCAAACACTGTATTGGTTATAACTAGGTTGTTATACCTACGAAATTGCAAAAGCCTATAGCCATTACTGTTTTCTTTTCCTACACCAAATTTACCTAGGCTAGGATACCATCTATCCCTATTTCTAACAACCTGGGCATTAAAATCTCCTAGCAAAAACAACATATTTCTACCTGGTACCCTGTCTATTTGGTCCTGTAACTGTAAGTAAAATTCATCTGAGTCACTAGTATCTCCATCAGTTGGTTCAATGGGGGCATATACTACTATAACTGATACCCTGAAGTTTTTAGCAATTAGTATTCTATTATTAATACCTTCCCAGCCCAAACAAGACTTAGCAGCTTCCTTATTCATCATGAGCCCTACTCCCTATCTATGTACCCCATCCTTCCTTCCTGAGTAAACAAATTCTATGTCACCTAATTTCATGCTTCCTACCCCTGGGATATGAGTTTCTGAAACTCCTAATAAATCCAGTTCAAACCATCTGAATTCGTCAGTCAAAATGTCGATGGAATAGTCATTGTTTAACATCATAACATTCCAAGTTCCAATTTTCATGGTCTTTAAATTTTTGAAATTATTTTGGCCTCAGGAAAAGCAGTGATCCCGGATACCAGTGCAGGATGGGGACCAACATATCTTCTCAAGTCTACACCAAAGCGCTTAATCCGGCTTAGAACCGGACAGCAAGAAGTCCCTGGGACCTCCAGTAAGTTGGAGGCTTTGTGCAATCCTGGGCCCATCTTGGTCACAACATGGTTTTCAGAACTTGGCGTTGCTCTTCTATCAACAAGAGTCAAAATCCTGCATAGACCATCCCAAGCCAATTACCTCCAACTCATTATATATTCATGCCTACAAATATTATGCTACTACAGGGAGGGATCCCATAGTTGTCCATAAATCTGGATCTTATGCCCTGTCAGTTGTCCTCCATTTTTTGGTCAATTAAAAAGGGCAATAGAAGTTTTAATTTCTGTTCAAATAAGCCCTCTCACAATATTCTACAACCATTGGGTTGATACCATCATCCCTGGGGAAAAATAAAAAATAAACATGCATATGTGATCTTTCTTCTGGCCAAAAATACAAAAATTCTGCATTTCTGCAGATAAGGGCTTGAAACTTCTACAGTAAGGTATTCTGTTTTTTATGAATCTGATGATTTGAATTTCATCAGATTCTATGACTTTTAGGGGGTATTTTCCTCTTTTTTGAAAATAAGAAAATCTGATAAACATTATACATTTGAAATCAGTATAAAACTTAATTCTTTTGATGTAACTATTGGTACCAAAATTCCATTTATTAGAGTTTTGGTTACTATTGAGATAGGTCGCTCCTTACTTACACTTCATTACTGCAAACTGTTTGACAAAGTGTCAAAATCAAAGATAGGCTCAACCATGGATATATATATTCTAACAGCAAGAGTTTTAAAGCACCAACAATGTGTTTAAATTAGATGTGATAAATTAGAAAGTTTAACTTTTGTTTGAGCTAAACATTAAAAAAAAAAGTCTATCTAGGTTACAGTAAACCAATCCTAACAAGCTCAGCCCCAACTATCAGCTGATTTCAACTATCTAGGGCTATGTACATACAATATATCAAAGATTAGGAACCTAATATCCACCATTATTAAAGACAGATTTTAATCAAAACGTTCTTAGGTATTGTCAAGGTTCAATCAGTTTACTGGTTTCATTCTCCATAAGGATTTAAGCTAAAAAAGTCATAACATTAATTCCTTTTTTTATGCTCTTTTTAATTACTGTGGTTACTTTTCAGACAATTCACCTCACCTGTCTGATAGTCCTAAATATAACCCAGAATTTATATAGCAAAACATTATATTTAGCTGTATTTTAAATAAAAAAAGGGCTAAAAGAAAACACTAAAACAAAGAAATTATTACTTTATAGTATGCAGGATGTTTCTACAGGAATCATTATCATGTTTCTTTTAATTTTTACCATATTCACTTTTTAAATCATTTCAAATAATATTCCAATAAATTGTCCCAAAAGAGAGCAGATACCAGAATCCATAACCACTAATTCTCCAATAAAGTGATTGCCCATCAGATCTACCAACGTACTCAATCATAGATTGAAATAAACCAAATGTTTGTGGGCATTAAGCCATGACTAATTTTAGAAAGAGCCAAGACAGATAGCCCAATTGAATGAGAGGCAAATCTGGCATTAAACCCCCTTATTAGGATTGTATAAAAATAATGCTAGCTCATTTGTTAACAGATATGTCTATCTATTATCAATCATTGCATAATTCCTAGGGCAGAAGAACTAAGGCAAATAGTTATAGAACCTAAAGTTTTCCAAGTGTTTGGTCTAATGGCATTGGTAAATGGTGGGGAGTAAGCATGCATCTCTTACTTAACCAATATTTGTTGGTTGTCTTTTAGCAATGTACACCTACCTAGAGCCTTAGGTAGGTTGACCAAAAATACAACTGGATTTAGGAATACAAACTAGAATTTTTTGAGACAATACAGGTTACCTGTTATACAATACATCAAGAGATGAAAAACAAATATAAAAAAAATGTATGATTAAGCTATATTTGGAACCATTATTGAGGGCAAGTGCATTGTTAAAATAGCAGCCATGATATTTGGAAGGTTGAAAAATATGGAATCTAATGGTATGATATTGTTCTTTCTGTTTTAATATGTTTTTAAGTACCAGGAATGTATTACAATACCAGCTAGCTTTGCAATACCAGGAAGGTATGGCAAAGCTACTGTGTTAGCCCTCTTTTAATTTTTTTGTCTTAAAATTTGCCAACTTGACAGGTCTATTAGCTATTGGAAATTAGACAAAACAACATTACACCTTAAGTTTCAGTTTCCTTTTCTCTACTTTTAGTTCTGAGGCAATTCCTGCTAGTTGAGTAAAAGTTTAGGCCATATCAATGTTTTTTTTCTTTTGAACTTAGGAAATGTATTTGCAGATCTTTGAAACCTCATAAATTGGGATTGAGCAAAGTTGTGAAGCTCAAAATACTTTTTTTTTTATTTCATTCAAGTAAAAGATCCATTTTGCATGGTTTAGAAAAAAGGATTTTTGAAGGTCATCAAAGGTCTCTAGATAAGGTAATTTACCTGTTTCTGGCATGCTACATTTACATTAGCAGTCAAGTCTATAGGGATATTAAGGTATTATGGAAATATTTGCCTACATTTTGTGATGAAGAAACAATATAACAAATCAATTACATTTTAGTAAATGTAACAGTACATTCTAGTGTAAAAACCAGAATGCAATTGAGCAAAATTATGCAAATTCAAACACTTATATCTTGTTACTAAATAGAAATTGAGAAAAATTATATACATCAATGAATTGCTAAAAATCTAAGCTATTCATCAGTATGGTTATTATCAAATTATTTTGGATTAAACACTTGAAAATGTTAGTTTATAGACTTACTTACAAATATCTCTTTATGGAAAAACCAATTATCTAATTTTAATGTACATTTCCTTTCAGTGTTTCAGCTTTATTCACATATTAACAGAAATCAGATTTATTTATTCTATAAATAATGAAAATTAAACAATTTTTTCTTTTTGCTTGATTGTCAAAACAGAGACCACATTTTAAATTTATGATGACAGGCAAAATGATTGTATTGATGAATAGGGCTAGCATAGAGGGCAACTGAATAAATTTATCAAACAGTTTGTGGTAACAAACTGTAGTAAGGAGCAACCCGGCTCAATAGTAAACGAAACTCTAAAAAACGGAACTTCGATACTAAAAGATATATCAAAAGAATTGGATTTTTATGCTGATTTTAAATATATAAGTTTTATCAAATTTAGTCTTTGTCATCAAAAGTGACGAGCCTGAGAAAATTTGCCTTATTTTGGAAAATAGGGGGTAACACCCCCTAAAAGTCATAGGATCTTAACGAAAATTACACCATCGCATTCAGCGTATCAGAGAACCCTATAGAAAAAATTCCAAGGTCCAATCTACAAAAATGTGGAATTTCGTATTTTTTGCCAGAAGACAAATCACGGGTGCGTGTTTATTTGTTTTTTTTTTTTTCCCAGGGGTCATCGTATCGACCAAGTGGTCCTAGAGTTTTGCAAGAGGGCTCATTCTAACGGAAATGAAAAGTTCTAGTGCCCTTTTTAAGTGACCAAAAAAATTGGAGGGCACCTAGGCCCCCTCCCATACTCATTTTTTTCCCAAAGTCAACGGATCAAAATTTTGAGATAGCCATTTTGTTCCACATATGTTCGAAAACCATAATAACTATGTCTTTGGGGATGACTTACCCCCCACAGTACCTGGGGGAGGGGCTGCAAGTTACAAACTTTGACCAATGTTTACATACAGTAATAGTTACTGGGAAGTGTACTGATGTTATCAGGGGGATTTTTTGGGTTTGGGTGTGGGGTTCAGGGGAGGGGGCTATATGGGAGGATATTTCCTTGGAGGAGTATTTCATGGGGGAAGAGAAATTCAATGAAAAGGGCGCAGGACTTTCTAGCATTACTATAAAAAAAAACAATGAAAATATAAACATGAAAAAGTTTTTTCAATTGAAAGTAAGGAGAAGCATCAAAACTTAAAACAAACAGAGATTATTACGCATATGAAGGGTTCTAAAAATGCTTTAGCATAAAGAGCGAGGTATTTAGGAGGAGATAAATACTTCGCTCTTTATGCTAAAAATTTTTTAAATAATTTCAACTATTTATTCTACGGCCTTTCTGATTCAGGGGTCATTCTTAAAGAATTGGGATAAAACGTAAAGTAAGTTACATAAGTTATGTACGTTTGTTACGTAAGTTAATTCTTAAGTTACGTTTTTTTTTTACTAATAAAAATGTTCGTTAAAAATTAAAAGATCTAGTTGCCTTTTTGAGTAACCGAAAAATTGGAAGGCAACTAGACCTCCTTCCCCACCCCTTATTTCTCAAAATCATCTGATCAAAACTAAGAGAAAGCCATTTAGCCAAAAAAAGAATTAATATGCAAATTTCATTTTAGTAATTTATGTATGGAGAGCCAAAATCAGACATGATTTTAAATAAAATTAAATAAAAAAAAAACAAGTTTTTTTAAATGAAAGTAAGGAGCGACATTAAAACTTAAAATGAACAGAAATTACTCTGTATATGAAAGGGGCTTTTCCTCCTCGACACCCCTCTCCTTGCGCTAAAGTTTGATTCTTTCTCGCAACTCTACTTTTTAAAACAATAAAAAACTTTAGTACAAGGAGCGGGGTGTCGAGGAGGAAAAGCCCCTTTCATATATGGAGTAATTTCTGTTCGTTTTAAGTTTTAATGTTGCTCCTTACTTTCATTTAAAAAAACTTGTTTTTTTTTTTTTATTTAATGATTGATAAAGGCAGAGATCTTGTTATTCACATAATGTATTGCTGTATTAAAATGGGGCAGTCCAAAACCCATCTTGATTTTTCTAGAATGCCAAAGAAAAGTTGTCTTTCCTAAAGAGGCCTTTTACTCTAGGCCAATGACATGCATGGAAGATTCATACAAAGTACATAATTTATGCTACATATTTGACTATTGGATGGGTGTTAGTAAATTAAAATGAAATACTTTTGGGAATGATACAGCCTAAGTAAGTATTTTCAAATTTTCAAAGTTGTTTTCAGAATTTTTAGTATTTTTCTGATTAGTTCAATAACTACAGTGTCAAGTGCCAAATAAAATGAACCAGGATGAGAAGGTAAAACAGGGAGCAACAGGTCCTCCATTGCACCAGACAAGAGTGCAAACACTTCTCAGTGTATTCTATCCCTCTCTGGAATAGCTTGTCCAAAGTCTCCATCCAGTCTCTAACCAGAGAAGCCTTCAAGAGGGAGAGACCGGCTCAATACTCAATGACTGAACTCTCCAACGGTTAAAAAAAAGCTCCCTAAAAGTTTTAAAAGATTTTGCTTCACCCTCCATGATGTAGCCTACCTAAGCTATTGAACTGGCCTTTGCAACCACATTTGTGGACATACAAGGATTTAACCTAGTTCATTTCTTTAGTAGCTTGCATAAAATTCTATAATAAGCTTACTTTGTCGAACAAGGCTTTTAAAATTCATTTTCACAGGATTATTGCTAGCCTAATGTTTTCCATGCGTTCCAGGCGAAGGGATGTGCTCCAGGCAGAGTTGCCACATTGTCAGCGTAAAAAACGCCCTGGGATTTTCAAAATAAGCCCGAACAAGCCCCAAAACATTTTATCGAAATAATCCACTTTTGAGACTTAACTTTATAGTGAGCGTGTCCAAAAGCTCGTTCCACGGGGAATGCTACATCTGGATGCAAGATTAATGCTGAATTTTCAGTCCGAGAGCTATTCTCATCGTTTTTTCTTTAAACTTCAGGAAGAGTCGTAATTTTGTTTATCTCCCTTCAACATTCGCAGGGAAGAAGGATAAACCTACCCAGCAGACGGGAATACTTGACTTTTTTTGCCGCTTCTAAGTTTGAAATATAAAAGAATTACCTTAAGCTGTATGGCAGCTTAATATATTGAACTCAGGGCTTTTTTTCTGAAGCTAAGCCTTTGCATTGAAAAACTTATGGTGCGAAAGTAAAACTGTCTACTTGGAAACAAATTCGTCCATGGAATTCTTAGACTCGAGGCTTTTGAAATCAAAGAACATTTATTCAGACGTAGGATCAAATTTGGACGATTTAATTGTAACTGCTGCTATTTTAGATGAAAGCAAAATAAAAAAGACAAAGGGGCCATTTCCCAGCCGAGCCCCCGAGGCAAATCTTAATATGTTAGTATTCCTTACAGTTTTAGTTTTCCCTCCAAATTTACACCTTCCAACAGAGTTGCCGCCTCTCCATACCCTTGCGAAAGCTATAGCCCTATACAAATAAAGCCACTTTCCCATGCCCTATCTCCCTAATAAGGGATAAATTGTTTTAATATGTCACTAAATATTATATTTTCTTTATTTATCTGTTTAGAAACCTATTTTCAAGCAAGATTATAATCTAAAAATTACCTTAAGCTACGTGGCAGCTAAGTATTTTGAACTTTTATGGTTATTCAAGACAATACTTTTCACTGAAAACCTTCTTTTTTTTTCTTGTCACCTAGTTTTAATGAGCGCGGCTTTTAGCTAATTCTTAGTGCATTGACATCGTAATACAACAACAAAAAATTCACTAGTAACAGAAAACTCAATGAGATCTCTTCAATAAGCAAAATAATTTTAGTGAGCAAAACAGAATCATGACCAAAATATCAAAACTAGAAATACACAGGCTTAATTACGTCTTTGGATAGAGTGGTAAAAGGCAAAAAAAAGAAAATAATTGAAGGTTGAAATTCTGTATCACAACGGAAAAAAATTTCAAGAGAATCAACGTAATGATTGAAAAGCTCTCAAAACTTTTGGTACATTTTCTTAATACCTCAAGCAAGGTAAATTAAAAATAATTTCTAAGACATGAAATGTAATGTACAGTTTTCGACAAAAAAAAAAATGCTACAATAACTAAAAAGCTAATTGCAATTTAAAAATTCAGTGTCATCACCTTAGGAAAAATACGTATATTAAAAGTTGACTATTTTGTAATACAGCATTTTGGTTTTTATATGCAGCTTATCAATCGGTTTCTTTTACCAATCAGGCTCCAGTCCGAAGACTCGTAGTTTTCACAGAGTCTGAAGAATTCCGACATTTGTTTTTCTTTTTTTTTGAAAACGCTGGTTTCTTATTCGATTTCTATTCGTATCTTGAGGTGCAAACTGAAAAAAATAATCCTATTAAAAAATAATGTCGTATCTTATTTTCCACATTATTTGCTAGAATAATCAGGAAAACGTAGAATATTAAGCTTTTTCGTTGGATTTTTAACCTTTTTTTTGGAAAGTGCTTGGGGGTTATGAAGTGTGTCTCCATCTGTTTCAAAAACAATATCGTATTTGGCGTCTTCCTCTTGTAGATGATTAAATAAAAAAAAAACTAGTTTTTTTTAACTGAAAGTAAGGAGCGACATTGAAACTTTAAACAAACAGAAGTTACTCCGTATATGAAATGAGTTGTCCCCTCCGCAGTCCCTCGCTCTTTACGCTAAAGTTTTTAATTGTTTTAAATAGTAAAATTGTGGCGAAAAGTCAAACTTTAGCGTAAAGACCGAGGGATTGCGGAGGGGACAACTCATTTCATATACGGAGTAATTTCTGTTCGTTTTAAGTTTCAATGTCGCTCCTTACTTTCAGTTAAAAAAAACTAGTTTTTTTTTTGTTTAATTTCTAAACGTTTTTGAATTAATATATGTTTGATTGTGGCTCTCCGCACATAAGCTATTAAAATGAAATTGGCATATTAATTTCTTTTTTTGGCTAAATGGCTTTCTCTTAGTTTTGATCAGACGATTTTGAGAAATAAGAGGTGGGGAAGGAGGCCTAGTTGCCCTCCAATTTTTCGGCTACTTAAAAAGGCAACTAGAACTTTTAATTTTTAACGAACGTTTTGCTAGTAAAAATTATACGTAACTTAAGAATTAACTTAAGTAAAAAACTTTTATATTCTTATATTTTTATTATGTATATGAGGGAGTTTGTCCCCTCGTAAATACCTCGCTCTTTAAACTAAATCTTAACTTGTGTCCGAATTCTTTAAGAATGACCTCTGAATCAGAAAGGCCATAGAATAAATAGTTGAAATTACTAAAAATACTTTGGAATAAAGAGCGAGATATTTATCTCCTACTATATACCCCGCTCTTTATACTAGAGTATTTTAAAACCCCTCATATGCGTAATAATATCTGTTCGTTTTAAGTTTTAATGTTACTCCTTACTTTCAATTGAAAAATTTTTTCATGTTTATTTTTTCATTGTCTTTTTTATAGTAATGCTAGAAAATCCTGCGCCCTTTTCATTGAATTACTCTTCCCCCATGACATATTTCTCCAAGGAAAGATCCTCCCACATAGCCCCTTCCCTTCAACACCACCCTCCAAACCAAAAAAAAAAAACCCTGAAAACATATGTACACTTCCCAATAACCATTACTGTACGTAAACAATGGTCAAAGTTTGTAACTTGTAGCCACTCCCCCAGGGACTGTGGGGGAGTAAGTCATCCCCAAAGACATAGTTTTACGGTTTTTGACTATGCGGAACAAAATGGCAATCTCAAAATTTTGATCCGTTGACCTTGGGGAAAAAATGAGCGTGGGAGGGGGCCTAAGTGCCCTCCAATTTTTTTGTCACTTAAAAGGGAAACTAGAACTTTTCATTTCCGTTAGAATGAGCCCTCTTGCGACATTCTAGGACCACATGGTCGATACGATGGCCCCTGGAAAAAAAACAAACAGATAAACACGCACCCATGATCTTTCTTCTGGCAAAAAATATGAAAATCCATATTTTTGTAGATAGGAGCTTGAAATTTTTGTTGTAGGGTTCCCTAATACGCTGAATGCGATGGTGTGATTTTCGTTAAGATTCTTTGACTTTTAGGGGGTATTTCTCCTATATCCAAAATAAGGCAAATTTTCTCAGGCTCGTAACTTTTGATGACAAGCATTAAATTTGATGAAACTTATATATTTAAAATCAGCATGAAAATTCAATTCTTTTGATGTATCTTTTAGCATCAAAATTCCGTTTTTTAGAGTTTCGTCTACTATTGAGCCGGGTCGCTTCTTACTACAGTTCGTTACCATGAACTGTTTGAGATGTCTCTATTCGATAGTTGTAACTAGTAATCTGCCGTAACAAATAGTCCTTTTTGACTCACTTTACTTAGCTTCTTCTTGTTTTTTTAGTGAATTGTGGGGTATGGTTAAACTTTTCTTTAAATCCGTTCGCTTTCTTTCCTCGGAAGTTTTGTAAAAGAATGAACTTGAAAAAAAAATCTAAAAAAAAACATTATTCTTTTGAGTAGAAAAAGCCCAAAACAAGCCAAATAAAACAAACAATAAGCCCAGTTTCTTGCCCCAAGCCCGCGACAAAAAAAAACGCCCGCCCCAGCCCAGAGAAATAAGCCACCGGGGCTTGAAACAAGCCAATCTGGCAACAGTGGTTCCAGGCAGTATTTCTCTGTCATGATGACAAGTTTTCCGTTCTGTTAGACCAGAAACTCAAAAAATTCCGACGACTGAGAATGAAAAATCCGTCAAAATTTCCGTCGAAAAATCCTAAAAATCCATAACAAAATCTGTCCAAACAGAACTCTTGTGGTAGGCAGTTGTTACAAGCAGAACAGTGTGCTCTGTTGAAACACTTCCTGGAGTTTAATGGGCAGTAAAACGAGAAAAAGAAGCTGAAAATTCCATTTATTCACCCCTTGAAAAAGGTGGTGTGAACGGGGATAGATAAGAGGGTTGGACAAATGATGAGCTGGCTACTTGAATTTCACCTATAATATTCTCAAGCCGAATTGCAGATTAGTAAGTTCGTTCTTACCAAGAGTTGTCTTCCAAGTTTGTATCTTGTTTCTCCCTTTTTGTATTTTTAATTTAACTAGTGACCCACCCACCCCCCACGAAGATACCAAAACAGTTGTAAGATCGATGTTTAACAGTTCATAGATATTTTTCATATAGTCTAGCATGTCGCCGAGCATCTCGTTGCCTGTGAATTGCTGAATGACTTCCACAACTATCTCATTTGTAAAAAGAACATAACTTTATGAAACCAAGTGTGTCAGTGACGCTTGTGCTTGAGTTGGGCTAGATTATATGTCGGGACGCTCGTTTTTCAGTCTCTAGACTAGACTTTCTATCTGATCGTACAGCTCAAGCATACAATACTCTGTTAAGTGGTATACGAATCAGCCCATTGTATGAATAATCAGGCAACTAAACTAACTCAGTAAAGATTATTCTTTTATCGTGATAAAACAAGATCTGCAGTTACTCATACTAGCTTCGATCTGACTGCAATGTCTCCAGAGATTTATAGGCGAGCATCCCAAGATATGCCTCTTTCAAAGTTAGACATTCCCTGATATTTTCAGGGTCCAACTCCAACGCAGACGTCTCTCTGACTTGGCTGCTTTCATAAAATTCATAGTCAAATTACGAATCAGCAGCTCCACTTTTGGTTTTATATGATGGAAGAGCGGGTTTTCACTTTGGAAGAGTGTTAAAATCATTGAATAATTCCAAAGCATAGGTGGCAAATTCAAACTGGATTCTCAGAATTGGATTAGCCAACGCTTGTGCCGCTCGATCGTTAGCGTAAGTAGGGTCTTCAAGAGCTAACTCTTGGAAGTAGAGTTGCAAAGGACTCCACTGTTCGAGAATCCTTTCAACATACAATTTAAGTGAAAGCCAACGTGTCTGCCCTGGCGAGAGCATTTAATGGATATATGTGTCCGTGAATCTTTGGAAGGCAACGAAGTCGCTTTTTCTCTTAGCACTCATATTGAAATGGGCATACATGGTACAACACAAATCTTGTAACCCCTTTGGTAGCTTCTTACTGGCATAATATGCTATTAGATGTATTATATGGCTGCTACACTTCGCAAAGGTGATCCAAGGATACTGAGTCTTGATCTTACTGACAACAGAATGTTCGTAGCCAAACATGGTATTCCAGTTATCCGAACATTAGCCGATCCGGTTCTCGAGTGGTATCTTTCTTTCTTTGATAGCTTCCTCGACAAGTTCAAAGACTGTCTCTGCTCTTGAATCAAGAAATTCGATCATATCCAGCAGGTCAAATTCTATTTCAATTTCTGAGTTGCAAAATATGACGGCAACAGCAAGTTGTCTTAAAACGCTGACATCAGTTGTCTCATCGATAATGGCTGTGAACTGAGTTGACTCGAGTTTTTTGCAAAGTGTCTCATTAAGATAAGGTCTAGCCCTTAACGAACAATGTTAGCTGCTTTCTGTTTCCCAGGAGCAACCTTAACAGCTAAAAACTCATTTGACAGGCTTTTCACAAGTAGCACTAGCTTTTCTATCAGGGAGAAAGCCAAAGGTGGCAACCAGCTTGGTTTCCGTAGTCTCAACGTCTCTACGATCAACTGCAAACACATAATTGATGAGAACAAGGGTTTTTTTCATAGAGTCTATACTCCTCAATAGTTCCTGATGCTCTTCAGATTTTGCATATTTACCGAGCTTAGTTTTTCCACAAATAAACCTCTTTTTACAGTACGTACAAAATTCCTTTTCATCACTGGATTTATCCCTTGCAATCCAAGTTGAAAACTCAGGCATTCTCAGCCAACTAGACTGAAACTTGGACCTCATCGGGCATACTTTTTCTTAGCTGACGTTGATTCTCTTCTTTTTCTTCTATCTTCTTCGCTATCTATTTCCGTGGTACTAGCTGCATCTTCACTATCGTTAGCATCGGAATCAGTGTTAATTATATATGAAAACATGGCAGCTATACTTTATATCTAGATAAAATTTGCTACTAACGAGTGTGGAGTGTCCTTTGACAGTTACAATGACACAGGAGGAAAAAAAGCTACATTGGCCAATAAGAAGTATATATGGTCGAAGTTGAACTTCCATTAAGGCTCAGCCCCATTGTAAGAGACAAATCCACAATGAATTTTTAGAAGTAGGTCTAGTCAGTATAATTACCAAACAACTGTGGAGTTCATTAAAATGTAAAAATAACGACGAGAGTAAATTATGCTTAGAAACTATTAACATAAAATGTGTAGAATCTTCTTCTTTGTTCTTCCCCTGAAGAATATCCAATTTTTTTAACCAAAATCTATTCAGTACTAATAGAAAAAAATCACACTGAAAGATCCTATACTATTTTGATGACAAAGACATTAAATAATTTGACTCATTTGCGAAAGGGGTAGGCCCATT
Source organism: Artemia franciscana (assembly GCF_032884065.1). Taxonomy (NCBI): domain Eukaryota; kingdom Metazoa; phylum Arthropoda; class Branchiopoda; order Anostraca; family Artemiidae; genus Artemia; species Artemia franciscana. The sequence goes on along the minus strand of NW_027062754.1, from coordinate 116,066 downwards.
TTGATAGTCCCATTTGCTCCAAGCTACTGAAATTTTCACAGGTGATACTTCACCTAGCCATGCTCCAAAGAAAAAAATATTCTAGCCTGTATTTATTTTATTATTCTAACAGCTGATCAGACCAGATTATAACTAGACCCTACAGCCTAGTCATCTCTGTTATAGATTAATGTAGCAAACTTCTTCAACTGAAAAATTAAATAAAAATAAAACACTAGATTCTAGCTCTGTGTTTAACTACCTTGATTACACTGGCAAAGAGTGTCCTTAAGATCGAGTGGCGGACCCAAAGGGGAGGGGAAGGGGGCGGTTGCCCCCCTCCTAGACACCTTTATTTAATGGGTTTGTATCTTGGCTAGAATTTTTTTCAGTACGTAGAGCGACCGAATCTTTTATTGCATTCGTTTAACAACTCGAATATTAAAAAAGATTTCGATTTCTTTTTACTTTGTCAAAGCAAGTTGAAGCGAAATCCAGTGCTTCCACTTATTTATCTTTAAAATCTTGCCAGGAATCTATGGCATCCTGAAAAATCCTGCTCAAGAAGTCCGAAAATTAAGTCGAAACTTTACCTTTATAGAACTTTGATAACTCTTTTGTGCGACTAAAGTGTTTGAAAGAATACACTTCCTTCTTTTTTACCAGGAAATTACCCATGAAAATTGGAAATTTTCATGAATCCAAACATCAGTTCATGATACTGTCCACTTTATGAAATGCAACAAATAGACTAATAGTTGGGAGTGCATAGAAAATAGCTTCTAGGCCTCATATGATTTGTAAGCCGTACTTTTAATAAGCACTATACAGATGAAAACAAAATTGGTACGACCTTTCTCTCTTATACAACCTTGACACAAAGCATAGCTCAAAATAAAATAAAAGTAAGCATCGTTGTACTTTGTTTTTGTTTACCGTCCTCCCACTATAGCTCGGCTGTCCTCCGACAAAACTTAGTATCTACACAAAAAATCAAATTTGAGTTAGGAGTGGAACCCACCTAATCAGACCACGAGGAATCCAATAATGAACTTGGAATATTTATTCAAGGCTTAGTTTCATAGATCTCACCTAGTATCTACACAAGGTCTCAGCTTTATTTCCGGGCTTTACCTATTGTTTGGGCCAGAACAAGAACTGGGTTTTATTCACAGCCCTTGTAGAAATAGTGAACAAAGTTTTTGGGCCGGACCCTATTATCCTGAGATACCTTACAAAGGGACATAGCCATAATGCAGTAGAAGGATTTCACAGGAACTTCAAGGTAAATATGAAAAAAATGGGAGATACATGACTTTGGTGATCTTCTAACTTGTGTTAATGGATCCAGGAAAGGAGTTAATACCATCACTATGGACAATTCTTTCAGGAATTGGACTTCAAAGAAGAGAGCCTGCACAAAAAAGGTGAAGTTGCCTCACCTGAATCCTATTGTTGATCCAACCCATGAGTATTATGGCACTAATACTCACTTTTGTCATTCTTTACTCAATAATCATTAAAATTACTCATTTGATAATCATCATAATGTGAGTTAAGTTAATAAACTGCTCCAGGTTTGTTGTTCATTTGCAATAAATTTGAAGTAAACACAAATTAAATTTCGATTTCAACCGGGAACACATTCCTAGTCAGATTTATGTTTTCTATTATCTTTCTTTTTTTTCTCCACTGATTCGCTTGATTTTAAGGAATGTACAGAATTTGTAATAGTCACCATCTGCCTTTTTTTCGTAGCATTGGATATTATGACAGGAATGTTAAGAGAGGCAGGCAATTGCATAGAAAGCGTTATTAAAGTTAAACTGAAAAGTTTCTGACTCGAACATTGAAGCAATTTTGATCTATTTTTACTCGTAGTGACAACGAGAGAAACATCGAATTTGCCCACATGGTTCAGCACAAACGTGATCGCTTACAAAGCCGATGAGCCAGCCATGAGAGATGTCCATGAGAAGTCCCGTGTCCTGTTCACAACTTTTAATCATTGATCGTGGGGTAGATGGCGTATCACCTCTGTTGCATGAACTCACATTTCAAGCCATGGCATATGATTTGCTTCCAATTGAGAATAATGTCTACAAGTTTGTTTTTAATTTGTTTTATATTCTTTTATTTTATTTTTTACTTTTTTTTTTAATCTCCTCTTTCTAATCTATTGAATCTGTAATGTGCCGCTAAGCATTACTTCTCTAGCTTCTTAATGAGAAAATTTTTCGCTCAGAAAATGTGAACATGATTCTTTGAGACTTTTTCTAATATTTCCGAACAGGGCTGCGGAGTTGGTTATAAGTCAGTGCCGAATTCAACTCCAACTGTGACTCCAGACATTTTCAATATACTGACTCCAACTTCGACTCCATTCAGCAAAAATTTGCTTAAACTCCGAATCCACAGCCTTGTTTCGGAAGAAGAGGAGCAGTTCTCCTCCCGGAACATCTGTTTTGTTTCCTCGACTATTTTTTTTGGTCGAATACAACCTTATTCTTGCTTTTCTTTTCTTTTGTTTTTTATCCTTTGTTTTCTTTTCTTTCTTTTCTTTTTCATTATTTATTATACCGGAGCTCTAATGTGCCGGATGTAACGTGACAAAACGAAAAAGAGGCTTGAACTCACTTGACGGACCGTAATTTATTTGTCAGAGGTAGTTGGGTCAGTTTAAAGGAACCTTGCTAAGATAATCCCTTGATCCATTGATAATCCTTGACTATTAATTAAGTCGCATTTCATCCAAATTCTGCTAATGCAAACCTTACAGCATTTATAATCAAGGCAAACCCTTATTGGGAAGACGAAAAGAAGGCTGGCAAATATGGAGCAGTCCATATTATTGACCTACGGATAAAGTTAACATGGGAATTGATGCCATTTATCATGCTCCTTCTGAATATAGTAATTGCTTTTGTCGCAAATTTCAATTCGAGTTCTTTTGGAACCCTTGAAAATGAAATTAAAAACAGTTTTTTTAATTTATAAGAAAATAACCCCCTGGTTTATTTCGCAGTCAACCTGCTGCATCTTTTAAAGCATCTTTCAGGAGGAGGCGACTACGAGTTGTTTTCCCTCCCCAAAAATCTTGAAACTTTAGATTTTTTGTATTAGTTTCTACATTTCATTCAAGAATAATATAATATGCACTGGGCAACCCAAGGAATATATACAAAAGTAGTGATTACATACATTATATAAAAGTATGTATTACATACATACATATATAAAAGTAGTGATTACAGACGCATTAAAAGCAAAACCAAATAAACTTCCATTTGTGACGTTTGTACCTCACCTCCATTGCATTCAATCCAAAATTTCCCATCATAGCAACTGTTTTTTGTACTCACAAAAAAAGTTTATGTAATCACAAAAGTGATTACTTTATAGCTTATGCAACATAGATAAGTAATATTGGTTTTAATGAAACTGGTGCCTATAGTTGCATAAGAATATGAGAAAATTGAGCAGCGCTGTCATTTAGTTCTTCTCAAAAATCAACCCAAAGGGTAATATCCTAGGGCTGTGAGACGCCCCGTCCCAGTTTCCTTCCTCTCCTGTTATAACTTGAAGCCTTTTGAGAAAATGAAGATAAAAAAAGAGGACATAAAAGTGATATCCAAGCAAGAAAAGATTTCATTGTTGTTAAAGGTTGGGCGGGGGACCTAACTCTCTTGAACAGAGTTTTCAATAACGCTGATTTTCGTTTCGATCTGACACCATTCCCTTAGTCTTCAGAGTAAATATATAAATAATTATTTAAATAATCAAATGGAAAAAACAGGTTTCTATTTCAAATGAAAGTAAGGAGCAACACTAAAACTTAAAACGAACATATATTATTCTGTATATGAGGGGGACTGTCCCCACTTCGATCCTTCCCTTTTTAATCTGAAGTTCAACATGTTGTCCCGATTCTTCAAGAACCACTGCTTAATCACAAGGACTGTGGAATTGAAATAAGAAGCTGTTTTAAAGTTGTAATAACTTTAGCTAAAAGAGCAAGGTTTCGAAGAGTGGGAAGCCCTCCCTCACGGACGGATTAATTATGTTCGTTTTAAGTTTTATTGTTTCTCCTTATTTTCATTTGAAATAAAAACCTGTTTTTATTTTAATTTCTCAGCGTTTTTGAATCATCCCAGGAAATCCCCCTACGCGGAACATAAATTCTGCCCGGAAAATTTCCTGGCTATAGAAAACTCTCCCAGCCGAAAATCCTTAATACCCCCATATATATTTCTCCCAAGAAAATTTCTATATGCTTCCCAATGACAACATAGCTTACAGTCCTTTCCCCAGGGCCTTTGGGGGATTATGTGCCCAGTTATATGCCCCGAGGCATATACATTGGACCTTTTAACTATACAGAACCAAATAGCCGTCTAAAATTTTTTATCGGATGTCTTCAGAAATTAAAAGAGCGCAAGAAGAGGGCCAGTTGCCAACCAGTCTTTTTGGTCACTAAAAAAGGGCAATAGAATTTTTAATTTTTGTTTGAATGAACCTACTTCCAAAACTCTAGGACCATTTGTTTGGTATCATCACCGCTGGAAAAAAAACAACAAAAAAACAGTAAACAAACATACTTGCATTTGTAATGTGTCGTCTGGCAAAAAAAAACAAACAAAGTTCCACATTTTTGTAGATAGGAGCTTGAAACCTCTACAGAAAGTTTCTCTGATATGCAGAATCTGAAGATGAGGTTTAAGATCACTTGACCTTTTCAGGGTGTTTCCTCTTTTTAGAAAAATAAGTATAATTTTCTCAGGCTCGTTGCTTTAGGTGGACAATATCATCTTTCGTGAATTTTATATATTTTAAATCGTTATTAAAATCCGTTTTTTGTGGCACTTGGTATTGACCAAGTGACATATAGCAATCGCAAATTCTGTCGGTCCCGGTTTTGCTACTTTAGGCTCTTCGAGGTAAGTTAGGACGATGAAAATTGGCAGGCGCATCAGGGACCGAGGCAAACTAAATTAGAAATAGCCGTTTTCCCGATTTGACCATCTTGGGGGGAGGGGGGGTTGGATAATTTAAAAAATAGAAAAAATGAAGTATTTTTAACTTACGAACAGGTTATGGGATCTTAATAAAATTTGATGTTTGGAATGGTATCGTGTCTCAGAGCTCTTATTTTAAATCCCGACCAGATCTGATGACGTAGGAGGAGTTGGAGGGTGGGAACCTAAAATCTTGGAAAACGCTTAGAGTGGAGGGATCGGGATGAAATTTGGTGGAAAAAATAAACTGAAGTCTTAGATATGTGATTGACATAACTGGAATGGATCTGCTCTTTTTTGGGGAGTTGGGGGGGGGCTAGGGTTAATTCTGAAAATTAGGAAAAATGAGGTATTTTTAACTTACGAAGGAGTGATCATATCTTAATGAAATTTCATATTTAGAAGGACCTTGTAGCTTAGATATCCTGTTTTAAATTCCGACTGGATTCAGTGTCATTGGGGGGAGGGGGAATCGGAAATCTTGGAAAACGCTTAAAGCGGAGAGATGAGGATGAAACTTGGTGGGAAGAATAAACGCAAGTCCAAGATCTTTACTGAAATAACCGGAACGAATCTGCTCTCTTTGGTGGGGCTCGGGGGGGGGGGGGGTAATTATGAAAAATTTGAAAAAAGAGGTATTTGTAACTTACGAATGGGTGATCAGATCTTAATGAAAATTTGATATTTAGAAGGATCTTGTGCTTTAGAATTCTAATTTTAAATCCCAACCAGATCCAGTGACATCGGAGGGGGGCTAGAGGGGTAAACCGGAATTCTTGGAAAACGTGAAAATCGAGGTATCTTACGAATGGTGATCGGATCTTAATGAAACTTGATATATAGATGAATCTTATGTGTCAGATCCGGGGACATAGAGGATTGGAGGGGGGAGATTAGAGTGGAGATATCGCGATGAAACTTGATGGGAAGAATAAGCACAAGTTATAGATACGTTATTGGCATAATTGGAACGGATCCGTTCTCTTTGGGGGAGCTGGGGGTTGTTAATTTGGAAAAACTAGAAAAATTGAGGTATTTTTAATTTAACAACGGATGACTGGATCTTAATGACATTATAAATTTAGAAGGAGCTCATTTCTCAGAGCGCTTATTTCAAATTCCGACCAGATCTGTTGATATTGGGGGAGTTTTAGGGGGTAAGCGGAAATCTTGGAAAACGCTTATAAAATGTCGTAGATTCGTGATTGACTTAACCGGATTGGATCTGCTCTCTTTGGGAGAGTTAAGGGTTGGGGCAAAGTGCTTTGACGGATTTGGTGCTTCTGAACGTGCTAGGACGGTGAAAATTGGTAGGTGTGTCAGGAAGCTGCACAAATTGACTTGACAAGTCGCTCTCCACGAAGTCATTGTCACGAAGTCTTGACAAAGTCATTCTCAAAATATTTCACCTATATTACTTTAACTTTTTCCTTACCACTAATTGTGGCCCCATTTCTATCGTTAACTGTGATTAGTCTGGACTGGCTATTCCCTTTCAATTTATTAATATTCCACTATAATATTTTATTATTATGCCGTCTAGCCGCATCTTCCAGATCCCCAGCAATTTCATCCATGGCCCCCACTTCACACCTCCTTAGTTCATATTTTAATGCTTTCTCCACTTTCTTTACATTCCTTTTGTTTTCATATGACCTATCACTCAGATAATTCTTGTACAAACTCGTTCTACTCTCTATTAAACCTAAAGCTTTTCACTAATATTCCTAGTTGCAGTCTTAGCACTCTTCCCTAAAACACCATCAGCAACTTCACAAATTGTTTTTCTGAAATTATTCCATCCATCTTCTACATTGTCAAATTTGAAACTCTCAAGTTTAGTATTCAACTGTTCCTGGAAGTTTTTCCTCAAATTTTCATCCTGGAGTCTACCAACATCATAACTTTCCGGGAGGTAGTTACCCTTCCGAAATTTCAGCTTTAAATTAACCTTATACACTACTAGATAATGATCTTTTTAACATCAATAACAGCACTCCTATACACCCTAGTATCTTTTATTGATCCTGCTAGTCTTCTGTTCACAATAACATAATCAACAAGGTTTGCTGTCTTACCATCACGTGAATACCATGTCAAATTACGGGCCATTGTGTGACCAAACACCGTATTGGTTATAACTAGGTTGTTACACCTACAAAATTGCAAAAGTCTAAAGCCATTACTGTTTTCTTTTCCTGCACCAAATTTACCTAGGCTAGGATACCATCTATCCCTATTTCTACCAACCTGGACATTAAAATCTACCAGCAAAAACACCATATTTCTACCTGGTACCCGGTCTATTTGCTCCTGTACCTGTAAATAAAATTCATCTGAGTCGTTAGTACCTCCATCAGTTGGTTCAACAGTGGCATATACTACTATAACTGATACCCTGAACTTTTTAGTCATAAAATGAGTAATTAGTATTCTATTATTAATACCTCCCCAGCCTAAACAAGACTTAGCAGCTTCCTTATTAATCATGAGCCCTACTCCCTGTCTATGTACCCCATCCTTCCTGCCTGAATAAACAAATTCTATGTCACCTAATTTTATGCTTCCTACCCCTGGAATATGAGTTTCTGAAACTCCTATAAATCCAGTTCAAACCGTCTGGATTCGTCAGTCAAAATATCGATACAATAGTCATTTTTTAACGTCGTAACATTCCAGGTTCTAATTTTCATGTACTTTTAAATATTTGAAATTATTTTGGCCTCGGGAAAAGCAATGATCCCGGATACCAGTGCAGGACGGGGACCAACATATCTTCTCAAGTCTACACTGAAGTGCTTAAGCCGGCTTAGAACCGGACAGCAAGAAGTCTCTGGAACCTCCAGTAAGTTGGAGGCTTTGTGCAATCCTGGGCCCATCTTGGTCACAACAAGCACTTGGTGATGCTTTTCTATCAACAAGAGTCAAAATCCTGCACAGACAGTCCCAAGCCTATTACCTCCGACTCATTATATATTCATGCCCACAAATATTATGCTACTACGAGGGGGGGGCAACCCGTAGTAGACAAATTAGCTAGGAAGAGATTTTTCAGCCCGAAAACGCCCTTCAAAACAAACCAAGCCCTCTTGAACGTGTTTCCACTGACCAACAACTATCGTCACTTTTTCTGATTTTTACCAGTAAAGGCAGAGGTTATCAGGGAGGTATTTTCTAACTTTCCCCTTGTTCGCCCTTGCGTTCAGGTATATTTTTAGTGATCTATCATCAATAATTTACTATTAGTGTCCTATCAGCCTTGAATTGGATGAAAGGGAGATCAATTTTGGAAACGAAATGATGTAAGCCCATTGACCGTAAATTTGAAGTGGTAAATGTTGGCAGACAGAAAGAGAGAAAAAAGAAAGAAAAACATTTATCACCTAACTACCCTATAAGTGCCAATAATCAGCCAGCCTTGCAACGTCAGGTATAAACCGGCATTCTAAATAGAAACCAGACAAAATCGAGGGGGTACTAACTTTCTTAAATCAAGTACACCAGGTTGCGCGTACTGACCAAGGCAAAAGTGTGCCAGAATTGTGAAAAGCATTGCAGGGACTGTGGCACGCATGGTAGAATTATTCCTTGTATTGCGGAGATGTGTGGCACAGTTGCCGCTCCGAGATGTACATCAGATGGCGGAAAGTTGACTTATCAAGCAAGATCCCATCTCTCTAATATTTTGGTCCCAGGTGCAGGGACACCGATTTGGAAGAAGACAGGGGGTGAAAATCCCTAGATTTTGGGATATACCTTTTCGGTGTTTCTACTGAAAAAATTGCACCTCCTCACCTCCGATTGTGAAACGTAATTTTTTTCTGTATCTTCATTTTGAAATTTGGAACCACCCCCCCCTTCATAATTTGCTTTTTCGTGACATGACTTGTGTATGTGTGCACAGAGTAAATATTTGGTAGGACGGAACCAAAAGGCTTTTACCAACTGAAGTGAGGGGGCGGTAGTAAACACAAAAGAGTATTCTTGGTCCGCAGTAGTTTTCAATTTTTTCCAAAAACTTTCTGAAGTAATTCCCCTATCTGCCCCCTCCCTAAGTATTTTTAAAAACCACACTGCCTTTCCATGACGCACAAATAACACTTCAATAGGGAAAAATCCTTTTATTTGACAGTGAACCAATAGCAATAATCTCTGGATATTTCGGTCGTATTTACAGTGGCCGTCATCAGCAGATAAACTTCATATATGTGATCAAAATATCCATATTTTTTTTCGTTTCACTGTAGAATAAAAAAAAACCTTCTGGAATCTTATTTTTACTACCCCCTCCCTTTTCTCTGAGCCGACGTACTCTATATATCTACAGCTTTACCATGATTTAAATTTTTTGTAGAGCCTAGCTGGCATATTTTTGCAGTCTTTCGAATGTAGGCCTAGACACCTATTCAAAGCTTGTCAAGTTACACCAATAGGAATGGACATAGTACGAGTAACTAACAAAAAAGAAGAAGGAAAAAGTAAGATATTGACATATTCTCAAAAAATGTGTAAATATAATACTTCACTAGAGGCCAGCACTAACTAAAAATTTCATAATTTCTGTATTTGCACTAATGACAGCAATACCTTTTCTATTCAATTCAATAATAAATTTAACATTTGCCATATATGTGTCTTATGTTCTTATAATTTTGAAGCTTAGAGAAAGCTCTTTTTGTATAGAGCTTTGCCTCATTTTGGTAAGTAGCTTGTAAAATCATTGTGTTGCGGAGCAACACTACTGCTTTCGTAGTTTGTTGCGGAGCGACACTACTGCTTTCGTAATTTTTTTTTTTTTTTTTTTCACCGTGATCAGCGACCTGTAGCTCCGAAGTGGTAAGAGTTAAAAATTTGAGATTTTTCAGAGGGAAGGGAAACGTGAAACAGAGTAAAAAATTTCTAGAGAAGTTCTTAAAATTTCTAACAATTTTCCATAAAAAAAAATAAAACCGTTTTTTTCTTAGAAACTCTGCGTTCGATGTTTGGCGTCAAGTTAAGACGACCCTAGCTTCGGAAATAAACTTGTTAGAAATACAGTTATGCTGAACTCATGTAGAACTTTTATTTGTCTCTTCGAGAACCGGAGCACAAAATTCCGTAGCTCTTACAGATTTCCCGGAAATAATTCCGGAAAAGTCCATCTCGTTCCGATTTTTTTGGAATTTTCTCAAATTTTCGATTTTGATGTTTCTTATATTTTTATCGAGTAGTGCTATGAAAAGTATGCAAGAAGAAGTGAAGTGTTCTATATACCAAGTTGCTTCGTTCTCTAAGAAATAATTTCCGAAGTTTCGACGTTCTAGAGGTAACTTCTGTTCTGGACCATCTAGAATTTTTTTTCTAACGGGGTTCGACAGGTCTCGATCTCCTAACAACTGGAGCTTACAATAGTTTCTCCGAAATAAAATTCTTTCTTTGGGTTTTTCTATTTGGAAGTTTTGTCATGCCCTCGGGGCAATTTAATTTTTTTGGTGAATTTGGTTTGTTTTATAGTTTCCTAGTTTAGACCATCAAAAGTTAAGCAGAAAACTATAAGACGTTATTTCCGTATCTCTTTCAGATTTCCCGGAAATAATTCCCGAAATGTGCGTATCGAAACATAATACTTCGAATTGGCGTCAAGTTAAGACGGCCCTAGTTTCGGAAGTAAACGTTTTAGAGATAAAATAATTATGAACTCATATAGAACTTTTATTGATGTTTTCGAGAACTGAAGCATGAAATTCCGTAGCTCTTACAGGTTTCCCGGAAATAATTCCGGAAAAATCAATCTCGTTCCGATTTTTTGAAATTTTCTTAAATTTTCGATTTTGATGTCTATTTTATTTTTATCGAGTAGTGCTATGAAAGTTATGCAAGAAGAAGTGAAGTGTTCTTTATATCAAGTTGCTTCGTTCTCTTAGAAATAATTTCCGAAGTTTCGACGTTCTAGAGGTAACTTTTGAATAGTTAGGAAAAGGTAACTTTTGAAAAGTTAAATGGAACAATCATCGACCATGTGTATACGGATAGCGATGTGTCTAAGTGTGGTGTTGCAGTCACATATTTCAGTTACCACAATTTAAGTTTTGCTGTATTTGATATTTGAACTTTTTCTTATTTTAGTTTCTTGGTTGTCATTATTCATGTAGTGCAAACTGTGGTTTAATTTGTATCGTATTATTCTGTTGTACAGGACAAATTCTAAAAGTTAAATTTGATTTCTAGTTTCAATTATTTAAAGAAATTCTGGTTTATCTTGAAATTGTAATTATCCATCCTATAAATATTCAGAATTGTCAACTGTGTTATTGTGTTATTCTCGTTTATTTCTGGACCAGCTAAACATTTTACCAAACTCAGTTTAGTAGGAGCTCGAAATAAAACCATATCAAAGATGCTTCAAGATAACAATCGAAGCCGCATTAGAAAAATGTCCTCTGAAGGACATAATAGAGACTGTTGCTCCGCAACTGTGTCCCGTAGGGCACAGTTGCACGTGTTGCTCCGCAACTGTGCCCTAAGGAACAGGGCACAGTTGCTGCAACACTTCCCGTTGCACAGGCAACGGAGGTCTAGTTTTCATTAGCCTTTGAGCCAGAGAGGCTTCAAAACATTAGTGACTATCTACCCATACCTTCGATAGAACGTGCATGCTTCTGTAAATTCGACTAGCGAATAAAGATTTGAACAAGGAAATATTTTTCTCTTTCAACCTAATTTAAAGGGATATGATAGGCCCCCTTTTGTTTTGGACATGAAAATGTTTACAACATTAAAAAATTACCTAATGACTGAAACTGTTAAGAACCTGAAATGGAAAAATAGAGTCAACTGATAAAAAATTAACTTACAGGTGGACTGCAACAGTGTTTCTAAGCCGATGGCACGCCAAACTTCCGGGATATTGTTAGAGTCTCGAGATGGTACGTGGCGTTGTTTGAAATTGGTATCTGGTACCGAAGACGGCTCTTTAGATTCTAACTCTAGAATGCTAGGCAAATATACGGGTGCGTCTGAGATTTAAAAAGTATATTACTTTGGAAAATTCAGCAAATGATAAGGGAGGTGATCAAAAAGCCATAATCTGCTTGCTATTAATACTACTACAACTATGACCACTACTACTACCACACTATTCCATTTATAGTATTAAGGGGAAATTTGAACTAAATCAAAAGACGCTATGTACATGCACATTGTCAAAATAACGTATCTCAAGAGTTGATTTGGGTATTAAGTTGAAACTTTTAGAGAATACTTAAAGGGGAAGATCATGTCATCAAAAAGCAATATATGTGCTGCACTACTGCAGAATACTACTGTTGTTGTTACATTTACTACTACTACTACCGCTTCTATTACGACAACTTATAGGGTTAAGGGCAATAAGAAAAAAATCTTAAGAAGTATATAAACATACAGGTTATCAAAAGGACATATGAGTAATGTCATAGCAATGGCTAATTGTATTAAGTTGAAACTTCCAGGACGTGATGAGAAGGATGTTCAACTGACCAAAAGGTAAAAGGTTAATACTACTGGTAATAGTAGTACTACCGCTATTCAATGCTATTACTAGTAATATCAACACTACTACTGTGACAACTATTACAACTATGCCTAATGGCATGAAGGTGAAATTTTCAAGAGATTTTAAGGAGGGAAAATGAGCTGAATTAGAACAGGCCCTCTATATACAGGTTGTCCAAAGGATGTAACGGATATATCTTAGAAGCAGTTAGGTGTGTGAAGTTGAAACTGACAAGGCTTGCTGTGAGGGATTTTGAACTAACCAAAAGAAAATATTTGCACCCTAATAATTCTGCTTCTACTCATACTATTATTGCTGTTATTATTACTACCTCTCTTACTGAAAAATAATAAATGCCAATAAAGCTTAGGCTACTACAATTAATTCTACAGCTACTACTACTACTGCTGTTAAAACTAAGGATATTAAGGTGACAAATTTGAGATATTTAGAAGCTCTGTGGAACTAAATCAAAACACACTATGCCAACACAGGTTGTCAAGGGGACGCATCAGAAATGCTTCAGGAATGGTTTGATGGTATGTATTAAGCTAAACATTCAGCATGTGTTGAAGGGGATGTTGAAGAAACCAAAGATGCTATGCCCATACTGCTATTGATGCTGCTACAGCTATTGCTACTACGTAAGCTGAGGGTATTAAGTTGAAGCGTTTAAGGAATATTTAGGTGGATGTTGAACTAAATGAAAAAAAAAACTATGAGCATGTGGACTTTCAAAAAGGCGACAAAGTAATATCTGAAGAACAACTTATATTATTAGTTTAGACATTTAAGGTAAGTTGTGGGGGATTTTGAACTATCCAGAAGGCACTATATGTATACTTCTAATACTATCACTACAGTTATGACACTAAAGGTATTAAGATCAAAATTTTAGGAAATATTAAGGAGTTTCCAGGAAAAACTCTAAGCAAGCAGGTCTTCAAAAGGGAATATAAGAAATATTATAGGCAGCATTACTCTATAATGGCTAGAAATGTCATGAAACTTTTAAAGGAGCTAATTCAACTGAAAATTAAAAGTTCTGGTGCCCTTTTTTAGAGTAAGAAGAGATTGGAGGGCAAGCAGCCCTTCTCTCAAGCCTCTCCATTTTCCAAACGCATCCAGTCAAAATTTTGAGCCAGCCAATTTGTCCAGCATAGTAGAACGGTCCAACAACAATGACTTTAGGGATATTAGGCATGTCAACTCCCCACAATTATACAATTGGCCCATTATGCCTTGAAAGTAAATGCTACTTTAAAATCAATTAAAAGGCATTGTGTTTTTGGTTTCCAATAAGACATCTTAGTAATATATTGAGAACGACTAGGGGTAAAAAGTTGAAACTTTTGGGAATACTACTATTACTACCTCTGATCTTACAATTTAAATAAACAAATAGATTATAAGGATATCCAGGTTGTCAAAGAACATAAATGGAATCTCTAAGGAGTTGTATTAAGTTTTATTTTTCAGAGCAACTTCAGAAGCAACTTAATACAATTAAGTTAAAAAAACACTGTTTGAGTCAGGATTGACAATAGTTGAAATAGCACCTCCAACAAACTAATAGCACCCCATACTGGATTCTTGTAGAAGAAAATGAAAAGATTTAAAATATTATTTTTTACATGAAAAATACTATGTCAATAAAAAAACAAACAGAAATTAAATTAAAAACTTTTCCACAAAACAAATTTTTCGAAGAAAAGCAAAGAGTTCCAATAAGCCAAGAATGAGCAAAAATAAAGTAAAATAATCTTCCAAGCGTAAAACTGTCACAAATCACTATCAATAAATAGATGACACTTAAAATGAACTGAAATTACAGTAAATAGCCAAGTCAAACTCAAAACGAGCAAATTTTATCAGGAGTAGGGCTGATAACCCCCCCCCATGCCTTCTCAAGACCAGAACACAATTTGCGCTTTACTGAAAACAAAATACGTTTGAAATATTTTTCAGTTTTCTTACATTCATAAATAAAAAATTATCAAAACTTTCGGGAATAAATATCAGTATATATCAATTAATTAGCTTTCATTAACCTTCGTTCTGCCTTTGACACTGTTGACAGACCGTCCCTTTAGCTAATCCTAAAAGCTGCGGGCCGACCCGCAAAGATAGTCAGCCTATACAAAGAACTTTACAGCATCACAGAAAGTGCCGTCTTGATTAACGGGAAGATTCCTTCTTCCTTCCCCAAACAAAATGGAGTACGGCAAGGATGCGCTGCTGCACCTGAGCTATTTAACTGCGTCATCGACCACATCCTGAACGAGACGCAACATGCCCACCCTTTCGGCATCAGTTATGCCGGGAGGACTTTGTCTGATGTTGTCTTCGCGGAAGATGTAGCTGTCCTTAGTGACAATCCCGACCAACTTAAGTCTGCCCTCGTGACACTCTCCTCCACAGCCTCTAGAGTTGGGCTGCAAATCAATGGAAGAAAACGAAGATCATGCCCATACAAAAGACCGCATCAGCACCACTCTCAACTATTGAGATTAACAGCCAAGGTGTCGATGTTGTGAGGCAGTTTACACATCTTGGATTAATTATATCCTAAAGTGGCACACTTGACGCCGATATCTCAGCTGGATCAGCCAAAGCAAGCTCTTTGTTCGGGCGACTCATGAGAGAAGTCTTTCACAAACCGCAAATTAGCCGCCATACCAAAGCCTGAATTTACAACGCCCCAGTCTCAAGCATCATGCTGTACTCATCTGAAAGATGGCCGATAACCCAGACATAGCTAAGAAGGGTCGATGCTGTTCAGGCTAGACACCTTCGTTGAGTCGAAGGCTTCAAATGGCATGACAAGATCTGTGATACTGAGACCCTCAAGACCTTCAAGCTGGCGAACCTTTCTACCCAAGTAGAAGCCCGCTCTACAAGGTGGTACGGCCACCTACTCAGTCTCCTGCTAAGTACCCCCGCAAGTATCATCTCGGAATTTAATCCCTAAGAAAATGGCAGGAAACACCCTCGTGGTTTGACCACGAGCTAGATGTTCTGATGTAAAAAACCAGCACCTGCTCAATCGCAACATTAACCTAAATGAGGTCCCATCCCGAGCCCTGGACAGGGCTACCTGGAGAAAACTGACGGTGTTGTCAACCAGTTCACTCTACGCTGGCGGCACTGCTGAACAAGAGCGATAAGTAAAGTAAGTAAAAGTAAGTATATATCAATTAAAGTTACAATCCACGGTCATTTGTTTTTTTGTTTTTTCCATATATATATATATATATATATATATATATATATATATATATATATATATATATATATATATATATATATATATATATATATATATATATATATATATAAATATATATATATATATATATTGTTCAAAATTTGACGAAAAGCTAAACTGATTTATAATAGTCAATCAATCCCACAAAAGGTTGATTTTTTATTCAAGGAGAGAAATATCGCTCGATCAGAAACGGAGATGCAAACTGAAAAGGAAGGAAAGCCATCATCAATAGGAAGTAAAACCGATAAAGAAGGTAAAGAATTCTCCATCTTGAAAAATATATAAAATATATAAATGCGTCTGATCAAATGTTGTTCAAAATAGACCGAAAATCGTATAACAGAAACTCGAGGCATGGATCCATCTAAAAAAAAAAAAAAATTATCTCTATTTATTAAAATAAAACGCTCGCAATCTGCCTTAATACCCATGGCTTTTCGTTTATATTATTTAGAATAGACGCAGGCTCATAGAAACTGGCGTAGCTGTTACGATCAATGTAGATAATTGGGCATTGTTCATACTTTCCAAGCAATTTTAAAATTGCCCTAATATTTATATAAAACATGATGATCTATACAGAAAATATTATATTACCGATAAAATATGACTACTATTTGAAATTGATTGTGCAGTTTGAAGAAACTGTCATCCATGTTTCAAAAATTTTATTCAAATTTTTCATTTATAGATTTGGCATTTACTTTCAAATCACATATAGAAAATGTAAAATCCTAGACTTTCTACTTTTTAAAGCAACTTTTACTGCGGAGACATCTAGAGCTATATAGCTTCTTTTCTTTACGGCACTTGTGACATACTTACAGCCACAATGATTACAGCTTAGCCCCCCTCCCACCTCCCCATCTTGGGCGACATTCCTACACTCTACTTTAGTGAAAACACTGACGTTGGAATTTCTTCGGCAAAAATCTATAAATGATGTCTGTTATTTCAAGAATAAAGGCCACATTCTCTGGCTATGTTACGGTCAGTTTGGTTATTCAAGGCAATTTTCATGATTTTTTGTTATTATTAAAAGTTCCCGGTAAAATAAGAGCACTTAACAATTTTGTGTTTGTCTACAACAAGCAAGAATAATTTGTTACATTGTCATATCATTCAAAACACTGCTATTATTTTTATATGTATTGCAGGGAGTTTCAGAAACTTATTTCCCAGGGGTAAGAAACATGAAATTAGGTTGTACAGAAGTTAATTTCCCAAGCTGGAAGGGTAGGGTGCATAGGAAGGGAGCAGCGCTCAAAATGAATAAGGAAGCTTTTAAGTTTTGCTTGGGTTGGGAAGGTATCAACTATGTTATTCTAGTTGCTCATTTTACGACTAAAAAGCACAAAGTATCAATCGCAGTAGTATATACTGTTGTAGAACCGACTGATTGATATTTTAGTAACTCAGGCAAATCTTACAGTTACAGGAACAAATAAAGAGGATCCCAGGTAGAAGTATGGTAGATTTATTAGGGGATTTTAATAACCATGTTGTTAGAAATAGGAATAGATGGTAGCCCAGTCTAAGTAAACCTGGTCTAGGAAAGAAAAATAGCCACGGCTATAGACTGCTGCAATTTTGTAGGCATAACAATCTAGTTACAACCAACACAGTATTCGGTCATAAAATGGCCTATTCGTGGTAACGAACTGTCGTAAGGAGCGACCAGGCTCAATAGTAACCGAAACTCAAAAAATTAAATTTTGATACCAATAGTTACATCAAAAGAATGGCATTTTAATGCTGATTTTAAATATATAAGTTTCAATCAAGATTAGTCTTACCCATCAAAAGTTACGAGCCTGAGAAAATTTACCTCATTCTAGAAAATAGGGGAAAAAACCCCTAAAAGTCATACGGTCTTAACGAAAATCACACCATCAGATTCAGTGTATCAGAGAACCTTATTGTAGAAGTTTCAAGCCCCTATCTATTAAAATGTGGAACTTTGTATTTTTTGCCAGAAGACAAATCACGGATGCGTGTTTATTTGTTTATTTGTTTTTGTTTTTCCAGGCGTGATCATATCGACTCAGTGGTCCTAGAAGGTCGCAAAATGACTCATTCTAAATGAAATTAAAAGTTCTAGTGCCCATTTTTAAGTAACCAAAAATTGGAGGGCATCTAGGCCCCCTCCCATGCTCATTTTTTCCCCAAAGTCACTGGATCAAAATTCTGAGATAGCCATTTTATTCACCATAGTCGAAAAACCCAATAATTATGTATTTGGGTACGACTCACTCCCCCGCAGTCCCCGTGGGAGAGGCTACAAGTTACAAACTTTGACCTGTGTTTACATATAGTAATGGTTACTGGGAAGTGTACAGACGTTTTCAGGGGGATTTTTTCGGTTTTTTTTTGGGGGGGGGGATATTTGAGGGGGGAGGGTTACCTGGAAGGATATTTCCATGGAGGAACTTCTAATTATTTTTTGTTCTCTCAAACATAAATTCCTGAGAGATAAATTTTCTCATTTAATCGTGTTACAAATGTCTAATAAATAATAACCCAGAACTTGAGATATGGTCGTCCTTTTTTGGTGTTCCCATTGTCCTGGTGGGCTGGTGTGCATAGGAATCCTCCTTCTCCGTTCAGGCAAGGCCCCAGTACTGCATAAATACTTTAGCACGATTATTTGCCGTTGATCACACGGTTTCCGTTCTTCAAAATCCCAAACCTGATTCAGATAACCACACAACTAGAGACTTCGGTCGCTCAACAGACACGTTGGATGGCAATGGATTCTGAGCTAAGCTAATGGGAGTGGCCGTATGGACATTGACTGGAGAAGGTAGGAAGGTTTAATTGAGAATTTGTGTGTGTGTTTTTTTTTTGTTATTGTTGTTCCTTTGCCATGGGATTATCTTATCAATATGGTTGTCATTTATCTCAGGGAGAAGATGTTGGCTACCTAGTCCTAATTATCAGATAAATTTTCTTCTCAGAGGTTCAGTATTGTTTCTTCTCCAAATTCATCTACATTCATTGTATTGTCCCTGGCCGTGGCCACTAAATAAACATCTTGTATCTTTCTTTTAGCTGGGTTTTAAGGATCCACCTCACACAGTGGCTTGTTGTTGTTTTCTTTTTCCAAGCCAATTCAGCAGTTCTTGCTCTGTGCCTAAGACAAACGAATAGTAAATTTCTCACCCTTTAAAAATGCCTATATTTTCTCGCTTAGGTTATCAGAATTTGATAATTTTGCCAGTTCAATATCACAATAGTAACACCATTCAGGAGGTGATAAAACTGAGACAAATTTGAAAAATCAAATCACATAGAAAAGAAAAGAAGCAGCTATTGTTGTATACAAAAATAATAGACTATTTTTCAGAAAGCAGTAAATAAACTATTTTAAGAGAGAGTATCTTTTGGTATGTGGAAAAGTTTCGGCAAATTTTGGAAAGCACATGATTATATAAATAACAGTATTTGGCTGTCTTCTGATATCCAAATTTTTACAAAGTCAAAATTAAGCAAATTGTCACGATACGCCTGCACAGAGAAATATGGCAAATATTCCAGTGTTATCTAGGTCGTAGCTTATCCAGGGGGTACCTAGTTTAAACAACCAACCCCAAATTATTTATTTGACTCATAGAAACGTAACAAAAATGAATATAATGCCTTTTCTTAAGTTTTTATTTTCAACCTCCCCCCCCCCCAATCTTCCAAGAAATCATGGACACGTCCTTGACTGTTATTGTAGTTTTTTTTCAAAAAGACACTATATTTGTAAGATCTTGTATTTAGTTAAAAACAATTTACTTTTTAGACATCAAGCGCTCCTTTTCTATCTGCTCCCTGCCAAGAGATGGGAACTTATCAACTTCATCCTTTTAATGCTAATTTCATGTTTGTTTGAACTTTTTGCAAAAAAAAATCACAAATTGTATATTTGAGGATTATAAATTAAATTTGAATGTCAGGCTTTTAAGACCTTTTATTGTACTTAAATTCAATCAAATTTTAATGGAAGCTGCGCAAAACAACCACCATCCCCTCCCCCTCTCTGCAAAAACAAATTTAGGCTTTATTACTCCTCTCTCTCCTTTCATTTCTCCCTCCCTTGGGTACATGATGTGCTTTTAGTGTCAGACTAAAATAATTTTGGCAACTCGATCGAGTTCAATTTTTTTTAGGCACACACATTTTGTGTTGTGTCTCTTTTAAAGCACAGTAAAACAGATTTATTGGCAATAAAAACGCGAAACTAGCAAAACTATGTAGACTTTAATTCTGTTCATGATCTTATTATTAAAAATTTCTGATATTTTTATTTTTCAAGGTCCCTGGGTCAATGTTTCTCTCTCTAGTCAGATTAATAAAAAAAGTCACTGTTCAAAAGCGTATTTAGCCTTTGTGCTTTCATGTAGGACTTTTTTCTACAGCTATTTTCTTCCTCATATTCTATGAAGCTGTTTAGCTGAAATTTGTGCTGTCTATTTTCAATTCCTGTGAAAATGTATGGTATTGCTAATTTACGACTTTTGTCAGTCCAATCTGAAGAGAAGCACTGCCTTCCCAATAAGGGGGTTAAGGTAGGGGGTGATGTTGGAAAGGCCACATACACCCTATGGTCATCCATTTTTATGTATTTTTGTGTATTTTCATGCATTGAAAATCCTTGCATAATTCCTGCTCAGACTAGGTACAATGTGTCTTCCTTTCTACTTAAGATTTGGTCATGGGGTCAACCAATCCACAGTTTCTTTGGGATTCCTAATAATAAAGTCTGTATAAGCTGTCTTGTTTCTGTGTATTTTTTAACGCCATCTATTCTATTCACGTACTGATACACTGGAAATTTTCCCCTATTAATATTCAAATGTTTTATAACCTCCAGAGTTGGACAAGATATGTAAGAAAATAAATCGACAAGCTCGACCTTAAAAGGTCGAGATAAACAAACATAGATTATTCTCATATCTTTCGGCACCGTTTCGTTGGGGGGTGGGGGTGGGCAATGGGGGCACTTTTCCCCCAATAAAATGAAGAAAGTTAATATACAGTTCTTGCTACTTGTATATTTGGATATGGATTCCTCTCTTCCTCCCTACAAAACTGTTGGAGCTATGCCCCTTCCTCAAAATGTTTTGTTTTTCATTTGACTTGTTTGTAGCAGTTACTTGCTGTTTTTTTCATGCGATACAATTCCTTTTATAAAGTTTAAAAATGTATTTTTACCGCATACAGACTTTTTAAAAAGCCTTTTAAAGTTGTTTTTTTTTTTACATAAATAAGAAAGGGGACTACTGTGAGGAAACGAAAACACTTGTTCACACCAAAATCATGTGAGGATCAGAATTAAGCCATGGAATTTTGTATCTGTCATCAAATTCTTGCACCAAAAAAATTAATATTCCAAGTAAGAAATATTATTTACCCAGGAGAAGGATTTATAAATAAAACATTCATGTTTTCAATAATGAAACAAATATATGAAACTAAATGCTGAAACAAATGATCCAGAAATTTTTGATTATGGCACACCTTTAAGGTTTCGTAAGTAGACCCTAGATTCTATTCCTAATTTAGACCCTAACTTTAAAATAGACCCTAAGTCACCTTCAAATTTTACTTTTCTTCTACCTAATCAACACAATATTTTAGCAAGAATTTAACTAAAAATCATTTATCCTCGAGCTAACAGAGAATTATTGATGGAATGTGCACCTGAAATTGAAAATTCTGGGAAATAATTTTCTATTTCAGAATCAAGTGGAGACGTTCTTTGTTTTTCAGAGTTTATTTTGTCCTTTTTTGCATTTGTTTTTTTAAATTAGGAATGTTGTTTAAAATCTTGGTTTATACATAGAGGTCATGTCTCATAGATTTTGAAAAAGTATTATGATCTCACGAATTGTTAGCAACAAATTTTCGTTAGCTAACAATTGGACAGCAGATATGGGCCTTATTTTAAAAGTCCAAAGTCAAATTAACCAGCTATGATAATAACTGGGACCCAGAGATCGAATCATGCTGCAGTAAAGCACTGCAGGGCCGACGCAGGGACCTTAGTAGTCAAGAAGCGTCGTTAATCTGATACAATACAGCTATGATAATTATTGAAATTATTGGTTTGAGATTATTGATTGTCCCCAGATGGATGGTTAAAAAGAATAATCTTTGGCAATTTTCCACCCTTCTTCTGTAAAATGTGTCCTAGCCATCTCAAGCTTTCTTTACAGACTCTAGGGAATGGGGTCGAACCACAATTTTAGTACACCCAAATATTTGTCCCAAGGTGAGTCGTATTTCTCTTAGTTTTCGTTATTAGCATTGCTTTTGGTTTTCGATTTTTTTTTTTTTTTTTTTTTTTTTAGCGCTAAGGATGCTTACATACAGACAAATTATTATATTGATAAAAATTTTTCTCCTTTGAGTTTTGGAATCTCCTTATTTCCAAAAAGTCCTATTTCTGAAAGGCTTTTCCTAATTCTTTGAGTTTTTAATTAAACTAATTTTGACTATGTTTAAAATTTCCTAATCTACTATCTAACAAGAACAAATGCCAAAATTAAAACATTTCAACTTTTAATCAAAATCATGTCTGACAAAGGAATTTCCAAAAGATTCCTGAAATAGAAACGTATAAAAATATCATCGCAAAAGTGGCACCCAATCAGAGACCACGTAAACTACACTCACTTCAAAGATGTACAGTACAATGTACACTAGCCTTATATACATATAAAATGGCAGCTGCTCTCTCAAGCTGCAAAAACAATTGCACATAAAATACTAAAGAGCTTTCTCAGTTTTATATGTCCCTCGTGTTCCCGCTGCAAAACTTATATACCTCAAGGTATATAGTTCAGTTTTAAAGATCTAATCTATCGAAATCATAATCTATATTGAACGTTTAAAATACCAAGGACAGTGGAAATGGAGAGTTGTCAAAAAAGTTTTTTTTTTCATTTTAGAACAAAAATAGTCTGTGCATCAGGGATTTGTAGAAAGTGATGTAAAAAGAATAATTTTGGATACAAATTCTTTGTGAAGAAAACTTAAAATACTGAGAAGAATGTAAATTAAATGAAAGGTTATCAGACTATTTTGTGGCAGCTCTCGGAATTTACAAGATTCGAAAAAAGATTTGATACTTTTGGAAAAAGAAAACATTTTATCAACCTGGTTTTGAATTTAATAATTTTCTATTGCTATAATAAAATCTAGTCCATAGAATTTTTAATCTATATCAAACTGAGGACATTAAAACTACATCAGATTAGCCGAATCGATGAAGTGGAAGCTCAAATAACATTCAAAAGATTTTCTTTAAAAAGTTTGAAATTAATTTCAAAAATTAACTTCAAAAGTTTGGAAATTTTCACGAATTAAATTTTTATTAATAAAGACCTCGATATGCAATCTCGTTTTACTTAACATTAAAAACTGCTAACTGATAACAAATTTTGGTATTTTTACACGAGCAAATAAATGAAATAAACTCTTCTTCTAGGAAGATTTATTTCTTCATGTCAGTTATTTTGCAGTAGGAAACTCTCTTCAAAGACAACTTTACTTTTGTTCACCAGATTAATGCTAGAAAATTCCTTGTGAAGAAGGCGAATAAAAAACTATTTTGAAACGCTAAATTAATATCCCAGTTGACATAGCAAAAAGTTTTGTCAACAATGTAAGATGAAATCTTGAGTAAATAAATTGGCAAAACTGTATTTTGAATACGAGGAAAAATAAATCGATTCCTTTATTTGTTCTCTTATATTAAACTGTTGGCAAGCAATGGCATTGGAGATCGAAAAACCTAATTTGGTTTTGTTGAAGGTGGGCGGGGAGGAATGCCGTAAAACAAGGACTTTTTCGCATTTTTTGCAGAAGGTTAAAATTAAAGGAAAAATATTATTTTATTAAAATTAACGATCTGGTGCGCAATTTGAGAATTTATAAGCCTTGATTGGTCATTTCTAGCCCCATCTAGTTTAGCACATAAACAAATGGTCTTATATTATTACTTTTATTATGTACTAGCTGTTGGGGTGGCGCTGTCCCATTGTCTGTGCATATAAATAGATTGTCAGGTTTACCGACTCTTGAACATGCAACATATAATTGTCCATGGGAAAAACATTTCGTATTCAGATCTCTACCTCATTATTCTAATGATTGCCCTTGAGCTTTGTTGATGGTGATTGCTAATCGAGCATTCCCTGTGTCCCCGTAGTCATTTATATATCCCCTGTGCCCCCCGGCGTCCCCGTTGTATTTGTGTCTTGTGTCCCGGTCGTCATTTATATCCCCTGTGTCCCGGTCGTCATTTATATCCCCTGTGTCCCGGTCGTCATTTATATTCCCTGTGTCCCGGTCGTCATTTGTGTCCTGGTGTCCCGGTCTGCAATTTCTCTTCGAACATTCCCTGTGTCTTGGTCGTTATTTCTATTTCCCCCCTGTGCCCCCGGCGTCCCCGTTGTAGTTGTGTCCCTGTGTCCCGATCGTCATTTATATTCCCTGTGTCCCGGTCGTTATTTGTGTCCCGGTCACCCAGTCTGTAATTCCTCTTTAAGTGTCCTGGTCGTCATTTATATTCCCTGTGTCGCTTGGGGGGAGGGCGCAAAGCACCCCCCCAAGCCCACCATGCGCGTAAGTCGTTACGTGCCATATTAGTTACGCGCCATTGTAGTTGTGTCCCACCTGTGAATATATATATATACTAGCTGTTGGGGTGGCGCTTCGCGCCACCCCAACACCTAGTTGGTGGGGCGCTTCGCGCCCCCCAAGCCCCCCCGCGCGTGTAAGTCGTTACGCGCCATATTAGTTACGCGCCATTGTAGTGGTGTCCCTGTGTCCCACCTGTGAATATAGATAGATTTATATATGTGTTTCAAACTGCGTAAAAATTGCGAATATACAACATTCTTGGCTTTCCCATTGTCTGTGCATATACAAAGCCGTATGTACTAATAATGACGTCATATGCAAACGCTCTTTACTAACAAACAAACATGCATACACACAACTCGTTTTTATATAGATAGATAGATAGATAGATACAATACAAATTAACTGCGTAAAACTTGCGAATATACAACATTCTTTGCTGTCCAATTGTCGCTGCATATAAACAGATTGTCAGGTTTACCGACCCTCGAACATGCAACGTACAATTGTCCATGGGAAAAACAATCAGTATTAAGATCTATACCACATTTTTCTAATGATTGACCTTGAGCTTTGTTAATGGTGATTGCAAATGCTAATCGAATTGGAAATTGCAATCTTTTAAATTGAAAAGGCAGATCCGTTGGAATCATGGGAATGCGAGGAATAAGAACAGCCTCACCCTCAAAAGGCCCTGTCAAGATTGTGGCCTCTATTAGGTTTTCCATTTTTTTTTTTACGGCAAGTCGCGTGCCATTGCAAAGCTTTGGTGGGTTGATATTTCTTAAAAGTATTATTGGTACGCCTATTTTTAGTTGTAGCACGTGTGGTGGAAACCCTGAAAGATCTATGGAATTTAAAAATTCAGATGGATAATTAACCGCTTCATTTGGTTCCAAAACTGTGTCGACTGACTTGTAAAGGACTGCCTGGTCTCGAATCTTGGTCAAAACAATATTGTTGATTTCGTGGACGTCTATATTTTTGGGTGCGAGAATCGCTCTTTCACTTAGCCATTTATTATTTTTATAATTTTTTAGAATATTCGGAAATACTTTTTCAATCAATTCATTTTTGGACGTCACTAAATTACAGAAATCAGCAGGTAGTTGTATACATCCTGAAATTGAGTCTACTGGGAGCTTTCCGTTTCCAATTGCCAGCAATTGATCTGAAAATGTTTGACCAGAGTCATCGTTTTGCAATCGGACACGCATATTTGTAGTTAATTTTCATATTTTTACGTGTGCCCATAAATTAGAATTTTTCAGGCAAGCATTCATTTCGTCTGCAGGAGTTGATCTAGGTATTATAGGTAATGTTTGCCTGAAATCTCCCGCAAGCAATATTAATGTGCTGCCAAAGGGTTTCGACTTCCCTCTCAAATCTTTCAAGCATTGATCCAGAGCCTCGAGCGATTTTTTGTGTGCCATTGTGCACTCATCCCAAATAATAAGTTTGCATTGCTGCAATACTTTACCCATCCCAGATGATTTGGAAATATTGCACGTGGGAGTTTCTGTAAAATGCAAATTCAGAGGCAATTTCAAAGCAGAATGAGCAGTTCTTCCACCAGGCAGCAATGTTGCGGCTATTCCGGACGACGCAATTGCCAACGCTATATCATTTTTTGATCGGATTGATGCCAGAATCAGTTTTATCACAAACGTTTTGCCAGTACCTCCTGGCGCATCCAAAAAGAAAATTTCTCCAACGTTGTTATCGACACAATGCATTATCGTATCATAAATGTCTTTTTGTTCCAACGTTAACTTGGCAATGTTATTTTGTACATACGACAATAGATCACTCGTACTGTAACTTTGTTCACGATCCAATTCTACACATGTCGAAACAGCAGCGATACGGTTAGGTGAAGGCATTCCCAAATCCTGAGGAGGTTTGTTTGCCATACGTACGCACAAATCTTCTATAATAACTAAAGTGTAGTTATGAATTTCTGATTTAAAATCAAAAGTCATATCTGACGTCTCTAACTGTTTTCGATGGAGTATATCTTCGGACATTTTTGACTTATATTTTCCCCATAACTCTGTAGGGGCTGATGGAGAGCAAGTTGTAAAAATGATGCCAAACAATGCACGAATTTGACTTGGGGTTGACGTTTCGCACGCGTCATTGATGCAGTTATCCCAGTGTTGGTCATTCTCCAATAAATTCAGAGCTTGGCATGCACTACGGTAAGTGTCATGTATAGTACCGTTTACAGTTCTCAAATACTCAAAGGATGTCGGACCGGGTACATTCACCAAAAGCAGGCGTAGAAAGAAGCATTCATGTTGATTGGGGTGAACGGTGTAGAGTCTTCCTATCGTGGTATCTTTGAAGATGGTAGGTTGGCCGTCGACTGACTTACCCTGTTTTCGACGTTCAAATACTTTATTTTTAGTATTCCACGTGTAATACGAAGGCACTTCAGTATACAGCAGTTTTTTTTGCAAAAGAATCATTTTTGCAAAGCGAAAAAAAAGCTGTTAATGTTGTATCTGGTGGATTCAGGGCTCTTTGTTGCACGTTGGTTTCCGTGAAATAAACACGTTGACCATTTTGTAAATGTACCGCTAAGTGAACAACAGCTGGACTACGTTCATGTATCAGAAATGAAAGAATTCGCCAAACAGCTTCATTACTGCTTATGTATCTTCCAGCCTGATATTGTACGATTTCGTCGAAATCTTTGATTTCGGGCTGCAAGCCAAAAACTGCCATGTCACTGCCTTTGTTGACGTATTTACATATGTATTTGATTGCCTTTACGGAGTTACAGTATTCAACGTTTATGTGTGCATTAAATGTTTTTGATAATAATGGGGAATATGGAACAACCCACTGGTTATCTACTTCGATGGTGGTACCGTTACGCTTCTTTATTATTGCTGTTTTACCGCCATCTTCAGTAGATCTTCTTCTATATTGTGGGTAACCATCATTGCCAGTAATTGTGTTTGATACTAAAAGTCGAGGATATTGCTTTGTGCACCTTTCTTTGGCCATG
This sequence comes from Artemia franciscana, assembly GCF_032884065.1. NCBI lineage: Eukaryota > Metazoa > Arthropoda > Branchiopoda > Anostraca > Artemiidae > Artemia > Artemia franciscana. The sequence continues at coordinate 88,638 of NW_027062754.1, read as the reverse complement.
CATGGTGAATTTTCGTTCAGTGCACCGCAAGGTCCATGTATCATATTTTTTACAATAATATTATGTAACCCCTTATTGACATTTTTATCAGGTATTTCAGCGGAAATAACATCATCAATTTCGTTCGAAGTAATTTTTTATGTAGCCAGATTAGTATATGTGCGTGTGGCAAACCTCGTTTTTGCCATTCCACTGAGTACATCCAGCATCGAACTGACCCAAACACTTCAAGTTTTACTATGTAGTTTATCAGTGATTTCAACTTTTGCTGGAAGACACGGGCCGTAATGTCAAGCCTATGAACCACCGATTGTCCTTGAAGTAAAAGCTGCAGTAGCTCGTCCCAAGATTGATTACATGTAAATGTAATAAATAAATCTGGACGACCATAGAGACGAACATACGCAATAGAATCTTGAGCATATTCAGGCATATGACGGGGACTGCCAGCCTATGACGAAGGTAAAATTGTTAATCTTCCAACGTTTGTGGTATTACCGTCATTTATAACTGCATCTCGCAAATGAATGTATTGTTCAGAGCGGAGCTTGGTCTGATTCAGGCGGATATATAGCAAACGTTCTGATTCAATTTTAGCATACATATCAACGACAAATTGGTGAAACAATTCACGGCATTTTAAAATATAATTTTCTTCATCCTGCCGAATCATTAGTCTATAGGAATAATAATGCATTGCACTGCATTTCTTATTCATTTCTTTGTTAGTGGCTGGATTCATCAATTTAATATTAAAGTGATAGCCGTCGGCTCCATCCTAAAAAATGATAGAATATTGTAGGGCATCGTAGCATCGATGAGTTTCAGCAATTTTTAACAATTGAGCGTTTTGCTTAGTGATGATTCATCTTGATGGAACCATCTTGCCCACCCCATAGGATAAGACAGACCAGCCCTTTGGGCAAGACGGACCCAATTGCTCATAAAGATTGACTGTCTCTAAACAATTTTATTTCGAATACTTAAAATGCTAGTAGTAAGTAAAAAAGTAAAAAGTTAGCAACTAACTATATTTAAACACTGTACGAGGCCAAATCTACGTGAAAAACGAACTGAGCCGACTGTCTCGTCGTTCCGCCCGAAGGGGTCGGTTTTGGCAGCTTCATGATGACATCTTCTTTTCGCACGAAGCTCATCTCTTCAGTTGCCGTGAATTTGCTCGATGGAGCTAATCGCTTCCAAAACCGAACTTGGAAACCATTAGATTCACAATCACACACAACTCCAACATAATTCTTGAAGCTCTTCTTGGTCGGCACTTTCACAACCAAGAAATCCCCACTTTTTGGTTCGGTTCCATCAAGAAACTCCTCCTCTTCTGACCCATCCAAATGCAAGCTGTCATCACTTTCATCATCCAGCGCGATATGTTCGTCGAAGCTGTCTTTCCCGTTCCCAGGCTGTTTGGAGAGGTTTCTCTTTTCAGGCCATTTTCTTTGAGCTTTCTTTTCTGATTTTTTTCTTTTCAACTCAAATTCTTCTTCCAGTCTGTTTTTTTCAGGTGTGTTCGTCAGAATTTTGGACTTTGTTCTTTTCCTAGACGTTTTTCCGTCTCTTGCATAGAAACTCGCCTTAGGGTGAGGACGAACCGACTCTGGAGTCACTGGCATAGTCGCAGAAATCACTGAGCTACTGGTAGTCGGCAGCACGTCGTTATTCAAGCTCTCGTCGCCAGGGCTGGTTGATGGAACTGCAGACTGGCCTGTCATGGGAGACGTCTCTGGTGCTGGTCGGTCTGTCACAAAGGCGCTGAGAAAGTCGTGATCTTGGAAAACGTTCCTATTGAAAGGGTATATTCCTGTTTTTTGGAACCCGCTTAGTACGTTTTCCATGACGAAAGCTCTTGGAAAAGCGATTCCAACGAATATTCCGATTTCATAAATGTTAATCCTCCTGTTTGGGTTCGAAATCATCCACGAGTTAGCTGCTTCATTGTAGTATCGCTTGAATGGCCCATAAACAGCAACATCAAGAGGCTGCAGCTTGTGACTGCAATGTGGCGGAAGCGTTAAGACGTCAATGCCGTTTTCTCTGCAAAGATTAATCACGCTCAATGAGACGTGCGAATCATGGTTATCCATAATCAGCAGAAGTCGATTTGTGGGCGAGCAACTGGTTTGGGAGATCAGATGGCGTATCATATCCGGGAAGATTTCGGCTGTCATCCATCCAGACGGCTGGCATTTTCCTGTGCTTCCAGGGGGCGTGCCATGGTGAAAACTTTGCAGCCAGTTCACTCGTGGAAAGACAAAGAAAGGGGCTATCGACTGGCCAGCTGCGTTGATACACCCTACGACTGTTACCTGCGTCCCTCGCTCAGCCGAAGTAATGCGTCCAACTTGCTTTGATCCCTTTTCTGCAACCACCTTTGGTGTCTTCTGAACGGTGGTTACTCCAGTCTCGTCAAGATTATATATTCTATTCGGCGGACACTTGTGCTTTATAAGCAGCTCTTCTAAATTATTGAAGAATTTGCTGACATTCGTCCTGTTGAAGCTGGTGCCTCTGGCAAGGCTTGTCGCTTCGGAGGACCTTAGGGAAAGCCCAACACGACTCATAAAGCTATTCATCCAGTCTTTTTCTGCACACTTATTTTCAGTCCAGTTCTTCGGCATATTCTTCCCTTTGGCCTGGGCATATTCATATGCAAGCTGACCTGCTTCCTTTTTCGTAAGTCCATGATGCATGTGCTGTGCCGTGATCATATAGTCCTTCAGAAGTATCTCTTCGTTTGCTGAGAACACACTTTTAAAGTTGAAGGTAGTTGCCAACTACACTGATTGGGGATCTTCTGCTGCGTCGAGTTTTGCAACTGCTCTTCGCACTGTGCTTCGTGGCAAACCAACCTCTTTCGAAACTTTGCGAAGCGGCGAACCAGATTTAACTCGCATAGCAGCTGCTCTCAGTAAGTCCTGGTCGTGGAGACCGCGGGTGGTTTTCCTAATATACTTTCCCATTCTGCAAAAGAGAGACAGCTTAATATATTTCTAATTGACATGCGGGAACAATAAATGCAACACAATATTCACAAAATACGTAAAAAATAATAACTTCAAAAAAGATCCCAGATGATAGGGGGCAAGACGGACCGGTCCGTCTTACCCGCTGTCTCTGTGGTCCATCTTACCCTAAACCTGCTTTTTCGGAATAGTTAAAAATTATAACATAAGATGGCTCTGCAATGAAAAAAATTAATGTCTCACACACTCTCCTAGACCTCCATATTTGTAAGAAAAATTACCAGAGTATAAAACTGAACATTAGAAACACCAGAAAAGAAAAACATTTACCTCAAAAGCCAATTTCGAGAATGTGAAAACGAATAAAAATATTTTTCTCGAAGACAAGATTGGCTTCAACTCTCAGACTTCGCTCCGAAACTTGCCACTAGATGGCCGTTGTTTCTAGCTCTACAAGTGATAAAAAGGTGACGCTCAAGTCGAGCAATGACAAAAGGTCCGTCTTGCCCCCCGGTCCGTCTTACCCGACTCTCCCCTACATAGAATTGCTTCAATAAGAACACTGAAGCGACTCTATTTGGCTTCTGTGGTAATCAATCACAGCTGCAACAATTGCATGTATAGATATTTTTTCACGAATTTTACTCAATTTTAGGCTATTTTAGATTTTATCTTCATTTTTTAACGTTGAAGACGCCTTGTTCTATAGGCGAAATATCCGTATCGTTTTCGTTTCCCTTTTCCTTCTACTGGCCATAGTCCCATTTATTTTACGCATCATGAGATTTCTCTCTCTTTGTTTTGTCATGGCTGGCCAGTTCGGCTTAAGCCTATTTTTAATCCACAAATAAATTTATGCATCCTTATCTTCTTTTGATAATTTTCTTTTTCTGTTTAAAAAATAAGAAGAATTCAACATTTTCTGTCGCAGCGAAAAATCTAGTTCCATAGAATTCATTAAAGGAAAAGTGGTGTGAATCAACCCTATTCTTAATCATATGAGAATTTCCCCGCACACCTTTCATGAAATGGCATACCGATCTTCCTCATTTCAGACTCTCAAGGCTTATGAAAACACACCTTAATTAAATTGTTAATTTAATTAAACACTAACTTAAGCACTAAATTGACTCTAAACAATTATTTTAAACACCAACTATCTCACTCTTAACACTAAAAAATTAAATACAAACACTAACTTAATTTTAAAAAAACACTACTTAATTAATCATTCCTTTATTAGGATCTATGGCTAACTTCCTATGCTAATTCCCTACTAACATGGAAAAAAATTTACGTATTTTATGCTAATTCTGTGTTCATTCCCTCCTAATATGGAATGAAAAATTTCTACATTCTATGCTCATCCCCTCCTAATATAGAAAAAATTCCGTATTCCATGTTCATTCTATGCTTATTCCCTCTTAATATTGAGTACTGAATTTCTATATTCTATGCATATTCCCTCCAAATGAGGAATAAATAATTTTCGTGTCAATACCTGTATTAGGATCAATAGTAAACTTCCTGTGTTCGTTCCCTCTTAATATGGAATAAATAATTTCTGCATTGACTCCTGCATCCAAAGAGGTTGCAAAAACTTTAATAACTTCTGTCCCAAGATGTGCATCTTCAGGTACAGCAGAAAAATAAGTCTTTGATTCAAATTCTGGTGGATTGTCATTGACGTCAAGTACGACAACAGTGACAAACGCGGTGGAGCTTAGCTGTGGACTCCCTTGATCTTTGGCAATAACAGCGAGGTTGTGCATTATATTTGACTCTCGATCAAGAGACTTTGCTAAAGTGATGATTCCACTAACGTCGTTGATCATGAAATGGTCATCAGTTGATGCAGGAAAAGAGTATCGGACTCGACGGTTGTTACCCAAAATAACATTTACTGGGGCTAATACAATTAGATTTTAGGGAGCAAATGCAGTAGAACAGAGAAAGAGAGACAGGGAGACGGAACGATAGAGAGACAGAGAGACAGAACGATAGAGAGAGAGAGAGAGAAAAGGAGGAAAGAAAGAAAGTGACAGAGAGTGAATGAGTGAGTAAGTGAGTGAGTGAGTGAGTGAGTGAGTGAGTGAGTGAGAGAGAGAGAGAGAGAGAGAGGGGGGGGGAAAGAAATAGAGGCAGATATAGACAAATATAAACATTTTAGAAGAACAGAAATACTGAAAGGCAGAAAGAAGTCTTTCTCCTGTCAGGGCTGCTAATTACGGGGTGAAGTAATTAACCCCGTATATTCCCCCTTCCTCCGTTAATTTTGAAAATATGTTTTTCTCCCCTCTATATTTTCGTAAATTGACACGCCTTTCTCGTATGTATATAAAGATTTTCTTTAGTTTGAACATAAGGCTGAAATCAGAAATTTTTCAACCAAAGATACTAAAAAAAATTTTAAGAATGCTAAACGTTTTGACCCTATCTTTGAAGACTGTCTTCAGCAGCAACAAAGAAGACCACACAAGACAAGATGACCAAACTAAATAATCAATACAATAGTTCCAGTTAAATTATTTATTTATTACTATTGTCTGTTTATTATTTATTATAATACATAAATATTACTTCTTAACATTATTGTGTGATTATTATTTTATAATATTTGTTATTATTTATCGAATATTTGTCCATTTAGCACAACCCCAAACTACCTGAGGCGCTTACAGGTGGTCATTTATTAAGTGATATCGAGGCAGTCCCCAATAATGGATGGTGTTTTGCACCCCGCCACCAAGCTTAATCCTTAAAATTGTCCTTCAATAATATCTATATAGTAGATTTAGCATACTTTGCTCGACTCATTTTTGGTCAATATATTTATGGTCTATATTTAAGAAAAAAAAATTTATTGGATCATTCGAAACAATAAAAATCTCAACAAACAGTCCTGTTTGTTGAACCTAACCTAACCTAATTAATAAGACATTTAAAAAGGTTAAAAGCCAAAGTAAAAAATATTGAACGAATTGGGATTAAAAAAGGGTATACGGAAAAAAACAACCCTCAGACTAAAGGAAAAATTTCAAATTCTCAAATTAAATAGAATTAAAAAATAAAAAACTTCATATAGTTTAAAGAGGAACGATGAGAAAATGTCATGGGAATCAAAATCCTTTAGCCATATTCACATCTTTTCCCGTAAATGCCTTAAGTTTGGACCCTAGATGGATCCTTTTCCTCTTTTGTACACTCCTATGCAGACAAAAGTGTTAATTGTTTTTTCAATCCGATCTTTTACCGTAGAAAATATTAAAACAACATCTATATCCTCCCATAATGTTTTAATATTTTTAATATAACATATTATCCTTTTATTGATGTTTCTTTGCATAAAATATTTATTTATTATTATCGATTTTTACTTTATTCAATTCACTTATTTACTTTGTTTATTATACATATTTATTTATTTTATTTATCAAAACCATTTAGTTATTTACTTGTTCTATTTTTATTTATTTATATTTTATAAATACTTTATTATTTTATTGTTACTATTTTCTGTTTATAACTCTCCCTAATATATTTTTCCGAAATTAAATCGAAACTTCTTAGTGTCACAAAAAATTAAAATCAAATCATACAAAACAGTTTTTCAATAGCCTATTTACAACATTCCTCAATAAATACCAATTCAACGGACTTCACCCCTCAATAATAAATTTAATCACTTAAATGACATTGATTTAAAATCACCAAGGTTCTTATGAAGTTTTCCTGGGAACTTTTCCTTCTTGACATGAGAAGTAATGTGAATTTAAGCTTTCAAAAAAATTACTAAAGAATTTCTGATGAAACATTTCCGCTGTGAATTAATACTTCAAAAGGACTTTAGTCAGGAGTGTCAACTGGGTGAAGGGGAGGAGTATTTGCCACCACCCCCCCCCCTTAAAAATGGAAAGCATCTTTTTCGGTAATTTCCTTTGCCTATTATTGCAAAATACCTATTTTGATAGTCTCATCAAACAAACACATACAAAATTGCTCTCCCTATATTTATAAAAATACATTTCGATCCCCCCCCCTTCTGCCTCACATTTTCATAAACTGACTCCATTGACTTAAAGAATGAATGTGTTCAAGTATTTGCTGCAAGACTTAGCTAGTGTCATATGGCTTTCTTGACTAGTTTCTGTGATGTCGTCAGCTCCACATACCGTATATATTTTTATACTCTAGACATACGTCAATGAAATAGTTTTTTTTTTTTTTTTTTTTTTTTTTTTTTTTTTTTTTTTTTTTTTTTTTTTGCAAAGATAATTTCAGGGTACATAATGTATATGTACTTTATAATGAAATATGTAATGTATTGCGTGCACCAGTACCAGTGTAATGTATATATATACTGTATGTCTAGATAGTAATGGATATGCATATGTACAGTATAATGAAATGTTCAATGTAATGTATTAACAGTATATATATAACAGTATTCATATGTATATGTACTGTGTAATAAACACGAATATAAACCATTCGTATTTATAGTAGAGAGTCATATTCCTTTTTTAAGCGAAAAAACTAAAGCATGAAATCTCATTAAATGTACAACCATGCACAACCCCATTAAAACCCAAGTACAACCCTGTTAAACCAATGTACAACCCCATCAAATGCTAACCCATCTATTCAACTGTTTATTCAGTCAGTTCATTTTTACACATTAGGGTGGGTATACCTTCTTTACATTGATCACTTATATATCACATTTTATATACAAATTTTATAAATCCTTAGGTGAGAGCCATTGTTTATGCTTCGTAGAATGTTTCAATGTACCCGAAATGTGTCAAGTACAATGACTGAAGCATCAAAAGGAATTCTTTAATTTCAGTGAAATAAAAGAGGCTCTTCCAAAATTTCAATGGTTGTCGTCCCAGGATATTTTTCAATCAATTGGTTTTAATTTAGCAACAGTAAATAAACATAAGGTACAATTTTAGAAAGTTCGACAGCCATCTAAAACCTCGATAAAAGACTAGCGGCAAATCAGATATTTAATTATACCTAGCACCACATATTTAGGAATAAAAAAAATTGACCATTTGAATGTATTCCAACTGGAACTCGTACCTTAAAAGACGCAAAGCCGTTAATATGAATAAATTTTCGGTTCCAGAAATTACTAGAACCGAATGCGTCCAGTATGGGTGCAGTGGATTGATCTCTTCTTTGTAATGCAGAACCTGCAATTCGATCTCAGCTGCACAACAGTGTAGCAACCCAACGCATGGCAGAGAATTTCATTCCGATGATACGATTATGCAAAAATGTGTCCATGATAAAAAAAAACTAGATTAAGAGCTTAAAGAAAAATTTTTACTGTTTACTGTTAGTAAAAAGACCATGAAGTACTCGATGGCACCTGAATCGCACTCGATGGCAAATATTATGAAAAAGAAAGAAAAACTAAGCAATTCAGTTTCATATGTTCAGAATAAAAACGGCAATTCTACAGTTTTTCATTAAGTTGTCGATGGCATAACACGTGAAAACATGGCACAAAACGACGGTACACCACATTTTTTACAAAAATGAAAAGCAAAAAAGCTGCGCCAGCCTACCTTCGTCATAATCTTATGCATGCACTTTGGTGATCAAACTTTTGACTTCAAGGTCTTCAGGTACAAGAGCAGTCAAGTTTTCCACTTTGAACTGAGGTCTGTTGTCATTGACGTCACTTACTATGATGATTACATCAGCCGTACATTCCCACAAAAGTTCCTCCAGATCTTGGACATGTGAAACAAGTCGATATTTTGACTGACTTTCACGGTCCAGCATCCTGGCAATTTTTACCTCGCCTGAAATCGTAAGAAACTATTTTAATTAAATTTATTCCCCGTTTACTTCGGTAAATCGGTTTTATTTAGCCAGTGAATGGTGGAAATCTTATTTAGTCAAATATAGAATACGGTCATATTTAGAAATTATTGAATAGAGGGATTGAGCAAAACTTATTTGTGAAGGATTTAGTGAATCGATGGGTTCGCAGTTTTGTTTAACACAATACTAAATGTGAGCCCATTCACAAAAAAAAATGGAGTAAATCGACAAGGGAAGCTTAAATGTAATGTAAGCGTTTTATGTGGGCTCATAAATTCACAGTAATTTATCAGGTTTGTGTATGCTGAGATCTTTGAGTGAAGGTCAAGGTATCGTAGGAAGTGAGTGAGTGGCCAGAGAGTATTTGATGATTTACCCACAACTAGGCCGATATACTTTTCTGGTTTGAGGTCCAAGCTCAGAATTACACCTAGGTCCTTTTCACAGGTAGATTTTGTCAGGTTGATACCTTTCATTTTGTATGATTACTTCGGATTTTGGCGGCCAAGATGGCTGACAGAGCATTTTGCTACAATTGGTGAAAGTTGCCATTCTTCGAGCTTCTCTGTCAGGGCGTCCAAGTTGCTTTGGATTTGTGACGATGCACTAGCTTCTCCCAGGAGCTTCGTATCGTCTGCAAACAGGCCGAAGTCGGTTTGGGAAATGGCATTTATGCAAATGTCTATGTAAATGACGAACAAGACTGGGCCGAGAACACTACCTTGTGGGACGCCACTGGTTGTATCTGTCCATGTGGATAGTGTGTGTGCAACCTTGACTGCTGTTTTTCTATCATTCAAGTATGCTGAGAGTCAATTTTTTAGCTGTCCCTTGATTCCATAGACTTCCAGGCAGTGGATGAGTTTTCGTAAAGATATTCGGTCGAAGGCCTTAAGTAGATCGATTAGAATAATATTTATTGGAATCCCACGGTTCAGGGCAGACTGGATGTAGTCGTGTATTTCTACTAGTTGGGAAACAGTAGAACGATTTTGACGGAAGCCATGCTGATGATCTGAGATGAGGTTGTTCAATTCGAGCGTCTTTTCATGTAACCATATATTACCATATATAACCATATAACCAGCGTTGTCAGAAATCTATTACAAACCTATCTATGTCAGAGTTTGGAATATCATCAATAATTTCGGTTACAATTTTTAGCTAAATCACTGAGGAATAGAAAGTTCAAAGTAGAATAACTGCTAATGCTAACTAGACTGTATAAATTGCGTAGCCTTAACTATGTAACCTTAGACGATATTGCTAAATAAACCCCAAGTTGGAAAGAAACACAAGTTACTTCAAGAAGGAATTTCATCAGTTGAGGTTTGAGTATTTGGTATCACGTGCCATAAATCTTGAAAAATATGTACTACATTGTTTGTTTTTTTAGTAAATAAAAATAAATTACTGGATTAAATGAAAGGCAATAAAAGGAAGACAAGGAGAGAAGCAAGAAAATGAAAAGAAAGTAAGGAGTTTAATGTTAGGCTTGAGTATTTGGTTGGCATCACGTGCCATAAATCTTGAAAAATATGTGCTACATTGTTTGTTTTTTAGTAAATAGAAATAAATTACAGGATTAAAAGAAAGGCAATAAAAGGAAGAAAAGGAGAGAAAGCAAGAAAATAAAAAGAAAGAAAGGAGCTTAACGTTGGGTTGTGTTGTGTTTGAGTTTTGGCTGGCATCACCTGCCATAAATCTTGAAAAATAAGTACCACATTTTTGTTTTAGTAAATAAAAATAAATTAGAGGATTAAAAGAAAGACAATAACAGAAAGAAAAGAAGAGAAAACAAGAAAATGAAAATAAATAAAGGAGCTTAACGCTGGGTTTGAGTATTTGGCTGGCATCACGTGCTGTAAATCTTGAAAAATATGTGCTACGTTGTTTTTTGTTTTTTTTAGTAAACAAAAATAAATTACAGGATTAAAAGGAAGGCAATAAAAGAAAGAAAAGAAGAGAAAGCAAGAAAATAAAAAGAAAGAAAGGAGCTAAACGTTGGATTACATTAGGTTTGAGTATCTGGCTGGCATCACGTGCCATAATCTTGAAAAATAAGTACTACATTGATTGTTTTCTTTTGTAAATAAAAATAAATTACAGGATTAAAAGAAAAGCAATAAAAGAAAGAAAAGAAGAGAAAGCAAGAAAATGAAAAGAAAGAAAGGAGCTTACCACTAGTCGAGTCAATAGAAAAATCTTCTGCTCCTCGCCCAGTAAGAAAGTAACGAACTCTTGATTCTTCCTTTTCATCAACGTCCTTGGTTTCAACTTTGAATACTAGTGTGTCCAATGGAGCATCCTCTGGAACGGACTCTTTATATCTGAATTTAGAGCAATAGGGTGTATTATCTAAAAATACAAACAAAATGTATTCATTATTATTTGATTTCTCAATTTGGGGAGTATGGAGAGGCACCAACTCACGAAAGTGTAAAGGGAGGGGAAGTGAGAAAAGATTTTGCCTTTGTTGCAAGTGAATATACAGAAGAAGTTATTGCTCAAAATCTAATGGAGGGAGGGGATTTAGTTTTCTAACTTTTACCAAAATAGAAAAAAAGTATATTTCAAAATTTAGTGAGGGGCGGGCAACTACCCCTGTGCCCCCCCCCCCAATTGACACTCTCCTAAGTGTGAACCCACCTGAACCATCTCTTGACTAGACCATTGAATAAATAATCATTCATTGCAAGATGAAAAAATTGAACCTAATATCTCCTCTAACTTGGTGTAAAAATTGCAAATAACTTATAGCCTGCTCTGTTCTCTTTTCCTAGGAAAACAAAGATCAAAGCTTTTCCACTGAAGAAACAATACTCTTTATTTTCTAGTCCCTTGGGATTCGTTGGGGAAAGATAGGATTGAGACTTCAAGCACAAGTCGAAAAACTTTGTTTTTGTTAAAGTTTCCCAACTTACGTAAGAAATAAATGTAAAGAAAAAATACAAGTGGAAGCATATGGCAAAACCAGAATACTGTTTTTATCAAAAACTGGAAAGAATTTAAAGATGGATACAGTTAATTTTGGACACTCCCCAGGAAGCTTCTCTATCCAATATCAACCCTCTAAAGAAAAAAGTACGTAGACGCACTAAAATTAATTTTCAGAACTATTCAAGTGTTGGTTACTTTTGGTTACTTTGGGCCATGGTTCTTTACTAGGTTGCAGTGTGATCAAGCCGTGTCAATGAGCAGAAGAAAAAAACGAAAGATATTCACTAGCCTAAAATGTACATTGACTAAGAAATAGAAATAAAAAAAACTTTAAGAACAGAAACTGAATAAAATAGTATGGAGTTACAAGGGAGATAAATAGCCATCTTACAAAAATCACTAGGGAAAATGACGTCACCCTTCAGGTACGGGGAAATGACAAAACTCAAAATTGATAAATATACATGCACATTCCAATCATAAAAGACTTATCCCTTTCCTTAGCTAGAGCCTCCCTCCCCTGAAATAGAACTTTGGTACACCCCCTTACTAATGCATCATAGTAAACTTTAAAAAACGCTTTTCTTTGTTTTTACTTAATCTGTCAATAAAAATCATTAAGTATTTTACCATTGTCATCACTGACGTCTCATCTACAGATACAAAAATCAATCTGAAAATATCATTTTCCTTTATGCGCTGTCAATAAATACCAATAAAGTATTTCATCATTGTCACCAATGACATCTACAGATACAAAACTTAACCTTAAAATATTATTGTCTTTTGAATGATGTCATTAAAGTATTTTACCGTTGTCATCAGTGACATCTATAGAAATGGAAGTCTAGGCAACAAAAATCCCATCGGTGGCAGCAACTCTCAACTTGTAAGGCTTTATATCTTCTCTATCCAGAGGCTTAATGACCGCCAATGCTCCATTTGGTTTAATTGAAAACTGAGAGCGAGGATCGCCACTAGTTATATAATAGAGCAACCTTGAAGCTGTCAAATCTTGGTCTGTAACTGCTAGTGTTACTAAAGTTGAACCAATGTCGACGTCCTCGTTCACTGAAATAATTTTCAAATGAATTACGAGTATGGATTCATGAATGAGGCTTGTAATAGCTTAGAATTTTTTCTTCTAGATGAAAAAAATACAACAAATTATAAAAAATAGAAGATAACAGCGTAGAATGATTCGTTTTATAACATAAAAACACGTTCACAGATTTAATATTTTCTTAGGGGAGGGGGATTATTCACTAAAATGACTTATTTACTGTTCTAAAGGCCCTCGGCCATGACACTTAAAAAATAAAATTCAATTCCAATTGACACTACATAAACAAAAACATTGCACCAATTACGAAGATCTACAATTGCAAATTCATTGTTAATATGAAGTTCTTTTGGTATAATAATTTAGAATATTTATTGGTAAAACATACAATTTTTGTTTCTATTTGACAAACATAGGGATTGGACAGCAATTATTAAAATTCGACTGTAAAAGTTACCATTAGAAATTATTCTTGCAAATAAATATTAATATATTTAAAGCAGTTTTACGATAAGGAGCAGAGCAACATTGCCACAGTTACCCTGCTGTCCTTCCTCTATAGTGTCAAAGCTATTCATGTGAAAGCGAAACTACAGGTAGATCAATTACGTTAAAATACATGTCTTCATCAAATTAGCTCCAAAATTCTCTGACTTATGGTAAATTCCTCCGAAGGGCTCCGTTCGGAGAAGGAGGAGGGGTGGGGGCTTGTGTGAACTATAATTTTTGACTGAACAACAACTATAACTTACAGAGTGTGAGCTTCTTTGTGTTTTTTTTCTTGTTTTTGTGTTTTATTTTTCTTTCTTATTTTTTTTTTTTTTTTTTTTTTTTTTGTTAATTCGTATAGCGTTTGTTTTTTCTAAAAAAATTTTATGTGTTTGTTACTTTGCTTAAACTAGTTTATGTTCTTTCTACTTTTTTTTCGTTAGCCAAGGATTCCGTATGTGAAGTCAAGATTTAGACTTTTATTATTATTTGTTCATAAAAGTTTTTCTTGTTTCTGTCTTATTAAAACATTTTTCCAGTTTTTCAACATTTTTATTTCAATTTAATTGTAAATTGAACTGCAGTGGGGCTAAGAAATTGTTTCAGTTTGGGTCACACCAAAATGCCTTTCCTGGACATTCAAGAAAACACAGCTTTAATATGGTCCCAGATTAATTTTAAACTATTTTCCCATACAGATGGTTCCATCTTACATTAAAATTGATGTAAATTAGAAAAGACCTTATAATTAGAGTTAGGGACAGGGACTTAAGCATAAGAGGCTAAAAGAAATATTAGACAAAGTCAAAAGTTGAAACCGATGCAATGTTAAGCATAAAAAGGCTTATTCTTAAGCATAAGAGGCTAAAAGAAATATTAGACAAAGTCAAAAGTTGAATAAAAGTCCAAAATAGGAAAGAACTGCTTTATTTACTAAATTACTAAAACTGATGCAATGTTAAACATAAGAAGGCTTAATCTTAAGCATAAGAGGCTAAAAGAAATATTAGACAAAGTCAGTAGTTGAATAAAAGTCCAAAATAAGAAAGAACTGCTTCATTTATTAAATTACTAAAATCAATGCAATGTTAAGCATAAGAAGCATAAGAAGACCCATGCAGGAGAATTTAAAAAATTAGTGTCTTATTAAAAAATCTGCCCGTTTTTTAACATCTTCATTTCTTTTTAATTAAAAATGTACATAGTAATTAATAGCATTTAAACTACAAAACCGCAGAATACATTTTTTTTCATGACCATTATTGAACCTGATCTTTCGCGTGGATCCATATTAGCCCGATAACCCAAATGGTAAAAAAAAAGAACTTTTACTAATGTGACGCAATTTGTTAAACATATTCTTAGAAATACATGCACTTAATCAAGTTTCATCCACTTTTACACATCAAAAACTTATCCTCTCCCAGGCAAGTAGATTGAAGAAGCGGGGGGGGGGAGGGGAGGGCTCCAATAGTTTTTTTTTGTTTTGTTTTTTTTACCTGGCCTTCCCATGATTTTGGCAAACTTTTTTTTGGTATTTTCATAGTAAAAAATCGATATAACAACAAAATTGCCCCTTCTGAGATTAAAAAAAAAAGAAATCTTGAAACCCCCTCTACATTCTCGTAAATTGACGCCTATGTCCCCTCCCACTCAACGAATCCCTATAATCTAGTTCAGAAATAGTTCTAAGTAATCAAAAATAGAAAGCACTGTAGAATCCAAGCTTTACTAAAGAAGCAATACAATGTCTTGACGAAATTACCTTAGCTACCATGGCTACAACAAAATCAGATTAGAGTTTATGCAAAAAAAAAAAAAAATGATAAATAATAAAAGGAAACTGCCATAAATCAAATTACACAGAAACGAAATAGGAAAAACAAACTATTCACTGAATTAGGAATGCAGTTGAAAATTTCAGAGCGGATGAAAATTAATTGTAAATATGGATAAATTTAGGATTAATCGAATCAAATGCAGAATTGAATCGAATCGAATACAGAATTGAAACGAATTGAAATGCAGGAATTCGTTTTTTAGATGCAAATGAATAAACCGGTAGGTCTATTACGGACAGGTTTGTAAGAAGGGATAGGTCGTTCAACAAATACAGAAGGTGCAAAAGAAATTTTAATGGCTTGGGAAACTTACTTTGATGTCACTGAAGATGTCAACTTTAACAACTGTCAAATTTTCAAATGTCAAATGCAATAAACGTCGAATTTCAAAATGTCAAATTTCTTTTAATGTCACTTTATCTTTACTGAAAAAAAATCGAATTTTTCTTTCGGAGAAAGTAAAGAACACAGGTGAACTTAAAACCAAATGAGATTTGGGACAAAGGCGACTTCCGGCTCCAAATTTATATTGAGTTTAAGCTATTCAAAACATACAAAGAGATTAATAAAACTCCCAGTAAAGGATGACTTAAACTCTATCACAGAGTAAAGAAATTATAAATATGAGGGGGACAGTCCCTCTTAGGAATAGCATAATCCTTGTTTGTTTTAGGTTCCATCGTCGTTCATGGTTTCATTTGAAAATATTTTAGATATATTTTAATTTTTTTATATTTAAGTTATAGTTTTCAATATATTTAATTTCTACTCGTTTCCAAAATTTCTAGTTGCATGAAAAAAGTGAGAAGATATAGTTTTAACTTAACCCTACTTACTTAATTTCTTATTCTACTTATAAAATCTTATCAAACTTTCTGTTCAAAAGAGCCCCCTTTCAACATTTTACGACGCTTCAGTTTCAGAAAAGTAGCTTTCGTGATTATAGTTTTAGGATATATAGCGATGAGAAGAGAATGGAGCCCTTCAATAAAATAGAACTGAATGAGCTGTGTAAGTCTAATTCAAAGTGTCAAAATTCAACTTTGTTTAGTTACTCAAGTGGTCATTATGCCTGAAATATCACATTTGCCTAAGTTGTTTGTCTGTATAATGGGGGTCTGTATTGGGATCCTAGAATATCTTCAAATGAATTTAAGAACTGTTCAAATTTACGATTCCTAAATTTATATCTGTCTTTACTCATTTATTCTTAAATTTTTTTTTTGGAGGGGGGGGGGGGGGTTCAAGTCAGTTATGATAAATTACCAACCCTCTGTGTTCATATGGTATCCTGGCTGCTAAAAAAAACAAAAAAAAGCTAGAAATGCGTGAAAAGTCTTTGAAGTGAGAATAAATTTGTCAATCAACAACTTGAAAACAAACGTAAAAATAACAAAACAACTGTTAATAGAAATCTATTATATTTCAGAAAATTAAGTTATTCAGCCGGTTTTTGTTTGAACTTGATTTATTTTATTCCAAATATCTAGCATGTCTGTTGTAACCTGATTGCACCTGAGCTTTTGCTTTTTTATGCTGCACTAAATTACAAATAAACTTTACATAGTGACTATAATCAAAGAAGTGCCATTCACGTTCAAATGGGAACCAATTGCCGTTAATGTATTGAGGGGGTTAAATGAACATTGGTCCCTCACCCCTTAAGGTTTCATTTTGAAATTTTTATGGTGTTCGAATAGTTCCCCTCTTTTATGAGGTCTTGACAAACTTATCCACCCTTCCCCGAATAAATTCGGCTGTTTTTAAATTCACAATAACATTGAGAAAAGAAATGAAAAGAACAACTGAAGCACAGAATAGAAGTCCTTTGTCGATCCTAGCCGAATTCAAGACTACTACACACACAAAAAATAAATACATGTAAAATTTACATAAAATTTGTTTGTCTTTTGCATTTGTTTGTTATGGAAAGGCAGTGGGCTCTTCGTCGCTATTTTCTTCTTTATGATGTTGGAAATTAATTTAAAGATTAAAGTAACTTAAAGATTTAGTTAATTACACTTGCTAGATAAAACGTCTGACTGAAACTGAAAAGACTGACACTAACATAGCCAACTTCAAAATTAACTTCCTAACCTACCTGTAGCAAAATAACGGGTTTGAGTAAAAACGGGTGGATTGTCATTAATATCCCCAACGTCAATTACAACATTGGCCAATGATGATCTCCGAGGGAATCCATTATCAGACGCAATTACATCAAACTCGTATCTAGCCATTTGCTCTCTATCCAAAAGGTTAACAGTTGAAATCCAGCCAGATGTGGAATCGATTTTAAATTTTGAATGAACTTCTTCAGAAACGTTGGCAGCCAACTGGTAGGCTATTACCTGGTTGGCACCAATATCAGCGTCCTCAGCCGTTACTAAGGGTTTCAAGGTCGTATTAATTAAAGATTTAACACTTAGATAGGAAAAAAGGAAGGTGCAAGCTGAATCTTTATTATAGAGCCTTTCCGTCACTGAATAATCTTTTTTTCAAAACGAGAGAAAAGGTTCTATCATTCGCTAATACTTTCTCAAAATGGAAATAAAATGAAAGAAAGAACACCCTCAAGGGCTTGGAGGAGGGCCTGGTGCTTCAGATGATGTTGAGGAGATACGATGGAAAAAATACTTGGAAGATTTAAAACTAGTAGCTTAAACGGAGTTTCAGCAGTTGAGATGGAGAAGAGGAATGCCGACAGTGGCGGCTCTAGCCTCTCTTGCACCCGGTGCAAATCTCGAGTATTCCCTCCCCCTGTCTCCCACATAATTTTTAGGCCAAATTTAAACAAAATTGTCATTTATTAACAAAATTAAGTTCAATCTTACTGCTAAATTATTTTTAAATGATTATTTAAATTATTGAGTTATCATTTGTTATTTTAATTCAATTATTTTCATTATTACTTTTTCATTATTTTTAATTTGTTTTATTTTTTCAATTAATTAGTAACTTATCAATTATTTTCGTTTATTAACTGCACCTTCTACTTTTTTTTAATAAAACATTTCAAAAATTATAACCGCTGACGGTATATTTGAAATTCTGCACTAATTTTTGCCCCGTGGCAAATGTCCCCTCTATCCCTCCCTAAAACCACCTCTGAGTTTCCACCACTATCTTTGCCTTAGGAGTTATAAAATGGAAAAGAGTAGTGGTTGTTGGAAAAAAATTTAAATATCAAAATATAGCAATAATTGTATCTTTTATTTTTTGGTCAGATTTTTGGCTTCATACATTTACAACATCAGAAAAAATATAAGCATATTTTACAAAAAAAGCAATATAAAGACTAAAAAAGAAAAATAAGCAGATAAGTAGGTATGCTGATTTACATTAGAGTTTTTAAAATCAAATTCACCCTGACTAGAATAGGAGGGGATACAGTAAAATAACATATTCACATATCTATAGAAACATATAAAATACTTCTACTGTTTTCAGTTCCGGATTAAAGTTGAGAGAGTTGTTTTTCAATAAGGCAAAAATGGGCTTATAGTACATAAAATACCCCCAATGGTATTTGATCCAAAGAATCCCACCCCAGGAAATATAAAAAGCCGTGGCCTAAAAGCTCCACTTTTCTTGCTTTGAATCCCACGGGGAAAACTCTCTGGGAATTTTTTTTTCAACAAAAATTAACAGGTTATTGCACCGTCGTTAAGCTGTTTAATGGGTCATTTAAAAGCTCCTAATTATGTCTATATATTTTTTATAATTTCATCTTATAACCTTCATATGTAAGTGCTAGATGACACTACTTGATTAGGTATATGCGATTTTGGGTACATATTTGATCATTAGAGGGCGAGGGGGGGGGTTCAGAACTTGCAAAAGTAAACGAATCTTATATTTAGATTCAGGATAA
Organism: Artemia franciscana; assembly: GCF_032884065.1. Taxonomy (NCBI): domain Eukaryota; kingdom Metazoa; phylum Arthropoda; class Branchiopoda; order Anostraca; family Artemiidae; genus Artemia; species Artemia franciscana. Next base: position 69,609 of record NW_027062754.1, on the reverse strand, counting down.
AGTTCTGAATCTAAAGGTAAGTAAGAGTTTTCTGCTTTTATATTAATAAAAATGTGCTATTTCTACTTGATTTAAATAACTTTAAATCATTTCTAAACACTTTCTAAAAATCTCTAAAAATAAAAAAAATTCTGAACACTTAAAAAATCTGATTTCATAAGACATACAAATCAGAATTTACATAGCGACTTGATCGTTTGTCACTTGACTAAATTTACCATCTTCTGTCAGAGCTTGGCTTCAATTCATATTTCACACGACTACTTTCCAAATCTCAAAATGAGGGAAAGAAATCCCCCTTATCTTCAATGTCCAAAGTTATGCTGACAAAGAGATATCATAAAGCATTCACTTAGCAAGTGCGTAATGATATTACAAGCATAAAGCGGTGAGAACAGAGCTACAGAGTGTATTGGAAAACTTAAGTCTCCTAGAAGAAATAAAATCGGATTTCACGGGCACATATCGATTTTGACGAATTAAGAGATAAAACAAATGTGAAATCATGCAAAGAAGGTTACTGCTTTCTAGGACTATAATTAAAAAGATGAAGGTTAATATGTCTAGGCCACGTTTCGTGGTTTAAGGATGATAAATTGCTAAATATAGTACTGTTTGGCCAGCAATCTAGGGCCAAACGAAAAGCAGAAGAAGTCGTAATGATGGATTAAAAAAAATTAAAAAGAACTTCATGAGGAAGGGGGGGGGGAGAGTGAAGCGTTGCATAGATCAGGGTAGAAGAAGTGTGTGTGCAGCTGTTTGGGCCTCCCCTGTCCTCAAGGACAAAGAATCTCAATTCTATGATGCCAGCTACTTGGCTAGAACGGCTCGTGGCTAGATATTCGTAGGCTTGTACTTTTTGGCCAGCCATCTAAGGCCGAACGAAAAGCGGAAGAAGTCGAAAAGAAGAAGAACGAACAAAATTTAAATAGAACCTCCTGAGGAAGGGGGAAGGGGAGATTGAAGCCTTGAATATATCAGGGTAGAAGAAAGGTGCGCGCAGCTGTTTGGGCCTCCCCTGTCCTCAAAGACAAAGGATCTTAATTCTAGCGGGCCAGCCACTCGGCTAAAACGGCTCGTAGCTAGATATTCGTAGGCTAGATGACAATTAATAATTTTCCTCATTAAAGGGAATAAGTTAATACATCTAGGCCATGTTTTATGGTTACTTGAATAACAAATGGAACTATGTCAGATAAATTTGGAGACGTTGATGTAGACGCCTTCACCATTAAAATAAATGTGTCCTGAAATTATATCCAAGCGAGATCCAATATTAAAAGTCTATAAATTACATTGAGGAGCATAATTTTTAGTGCAAGAACTAGAGAAAATTTATGTGCAGGCAATTAAACAATTTTTTTTAGACATAAAAACATAAAATACGTTTTTATTTTCCAACACAACTTTCAATTGTTAATGCTAAAATGCAATCAGGTCTTTTCTATTTCATCTTTTTTTTTTTATGGTAGCAACAGTTGTACCGAGAAAAAACTTAATTTTTTTTCTATCGGGAATACCTAAATAAATAATAAAAAAAAAAAATCGAAAAAACTTGAAAAAGCTTCACGTAAAACCCTAGACGCTATGCAGAATTTTATAGCTTTTTACTTTTAAAATGGGAACCTACATTGGTTGCCTTTCTTAAGAAACTTTAGTTTTTGAATGGTCAAATATCCTAAAAATTCACAAAAAAAAGTCTTAAAAGCTTAAGACAAGTTCAGAAAAATTCATACCACCACTCAATTAAATATATTATACAGATCTAAAAAAAAAAAATTAAAAATATCAAATCACAAAAGCTATATTCAAATGCATTGAATAATAATTTTTATTTTATAAATTTAGAAAGGTTATTACTGTTGTTCCCGCCACAGGAATATAAGCATGTGGGGGTAACGATTTAAAATTTATCTTACGTAAATTAAATTGGTTAAAACATTCTTTAGCTCAAGCAATTCATAGATGGTTCTAATAGTATGCTGACAACAGATAAAAAAGTTTTTTTCTTTAAAATTTCAGAATTTTTCAAGGTTCGAAAAGTCCAATAATACTGTTGAGTTTAAAATGAAAAGGTATATTACTAAATTTTTCAAAATATGCAAGATTTCTATTAGTTTTTTCTAAGAGTACACTCTTCTAATACTCGGAAAAAAAAATTTAAATTGAAAAAAAAAGTAAGCGGATGGACATTACATTTTCAATTTCAACATTAAAAGGTACGTTATGACTACTCAGGTTGTCCGTATTATATCTAAGTGCAAAAAAAGTACAAAAAAAGAAAAAAAATTCAATTACATTGAATATTATACATAAATATATGCCCTTCCACCAAAACGTCGTTATTGCCAGCGATAAGCTGCTAAATCAGGTTTCCATTTTGAAGAGATCCACCCATGTCTACTGAGGGAAGGAGATTTCCAACTGCAAATAGGTCTTTAACTGAATATTACACGCTTACAAATTAAATATTTTCGTTCAATTTTCTTGTTTGGGAGGTAGGTTAAGTTCCATTTTCTGTTTTTTTTTTTGGGGGGGGGGGGTGTTATGTACAAACCCCACGCTCTTCCCACTGAGACTGGCAGACAGATGAGTTGGGCATTGTATCTGCTTCCACCACCAGAGCTTCCAATTTTTTATGATTTCTTTGCATTTGCAGATTGTCTTCATATAATATGCAGATTATTTATGTTTACTTCCCTCCCCCCTTAAATTTATGGATGCATAAATGATCGCACTACCTCCAATATCCGAGCAGCACGGGGTAGGAGGCAACGTGTTGTGACACAAATCAATATCCTTTGTAACAGCATTGCCTTTCCATCTGTCTCTTTCCCCCTTCATCCTCACTTTCTTTCTTTGCTATCAATTTGGTTACCATGAAGCAAAGTAACAAGTTTGTTCCTCGTTCTTGGACAGCTACCACTCCAATAATTATGTGTCTATGACAACACTACGCCTGAATTAACATAACTTCAAATCTCCGAGATTGTTCCCTAATACCTTTTAGTTTTATTACCCAATAATGGTGTTAGATCAGCTTGAAATCGGGGATAAGATTCCTTAAAGTTTGAGCCGTTTTCGTAGGCAAATCCTATTATTTTGTAAAGGAACAGCGAAACATAACTTTTTGAATGAAAGTAAAAACGATGTTTTCTATGTTGGATCCCAAGGGATTAAATAACCAAATTTAGCCCTAAAAAGCTTCCCAGCTTTTTCACGCTTTAGAATACCCATAAGTTTAAAAATATTCCGTCCCATGTCTTTGTCCTAAACCTCAATCACGACTAACAGAAGCGTGTTGGGTTTCTACGGCCTCTTAGACTAATATATAGGTTGAACTGGATTTCTGTAGCCTTTTCAGCTTTTCCGCGCTTTAGTTTACCCATTAGTTTAGCGATATTTCATCATAAAAACAAACATTTAAACTATCTTTCAAACACAACAGTTAGAAACTTTTTAGATTTCTGTAGCTTCTTAAGCAAATATATAGGCACATCCCTCGCATTTATCGTAGAAAATTCCCATTAATCCATGGATGACAGCTGGACTATTAGCATCATCTTCTGAGTTATGGCTTAGATCATAGCTTATTACTCCTTTTATAAAGTGGAAATGTTGGATGCAGGGGCGGTTCTAGTCCTGAGTAGAAGAGGAAGCTGCCCCCCCCCCCGGTTATCTTACATCTCACATTAAATTCCTTTCGTTTTATATTTTTACAATTCTATTGTATATCTTGACCCCCCCCTCTAGATTATGAGGCTTAAAACCACTACTGGCTGGATACTCGGAAATACCATTGGCATAAAAACCATAGTGTCAAGTGTCAATATCAACGCCACTCGTGCCTCGTGCTCAAAGGATATATAAGAACACCCTTAATAATAAGGCGTTTTTTAAACTGGTTTATGTGGCGTGTTATTACTTCTGAAGGAACATTTTTGGAATCATAATTTTTTGGTTTAGTATGGTTATTGGCTGAATGTTTTTGCTAGATGCTTGGAAATACCCCTCGCATAAAGACCACACTGCCACTCCATAATATCAATGCTATTCGTATTTTATATTCAAATGATATGCGGAAAAAACAAACTTCAAGATGAGATCTCTTGGTTTGCTTTAACAGGGTTTATATGGCATGTTATTAATTTTGAATGATATTTTTCGGGATCATATTTTTTTGTCTATATCGGGTTATTGACTGAATATTTTTCCCGCTAATTTAATGTACCACTGGAAGGAGAGAAGGTTGAATTATTAAAAATTTTTATTCGATGGTCAGGTATTCCACTGGAAAGGTAGGACCGAGAAATTTGTGAGTTCCTTCTTAATTAAAGTTAATTATTCTGTTTGTTTATACCTCGTTTATATGGCATTTTTTTATTCTTTTTGAGACAACTTCCTATCAAAATACTTGGTAACTTGCCCTTTTTGTTCGAGATCGATATTGAAAGCTCTTTCTTTATCTCTATTCTTTTTTCTACCATTGTCATAGCCTAATTGTTCTAGGAATGTAATTTTCCCCGCTATTACTAGACTTGTTTCCGTATTTAGCTGTCATATTTCTTGATCAGTTTCCAGGTATTTAACTTTACAGGTATTCTTTTTTACTTTAACTATGTTAAAGATAAAAGTAATAATTACTATACTTATAATAATTTTTTCATACTTATTATTAGTTGGCCTAACAACTTCTATTTGCTCCCCTTGAAATATATAGTTAAGACTAAAAATACGTATAGACAAAAAAGGAAAACAATCCAGCAAAATAGCAAATAGAGAGATCATACCAATATTGACTTCAGAGTGGAGAGAGGAATAGAAAAAGAAAATAATGCTAAAGAGTGAAAAGCCCAATAAATAATAACAAGTAAAATATTAAAATTGGATACTAAAGTAAATTTAGAACACAACAGAGCTAGGACAATATTTTAAAATCTGTTTAAAATACTGTAAAGTTCTGTTTCCTTTCTTTTTACGCCTTCTTAGGCCTTCCTTTCTTTTTACGCTTTCTTTCCTTTTAAAGCCTTCTGTTTCCTTTCTTTTTACGCCTTCCTTTCTTTTTACACTTTCTTTTTACTTCTTTCTTTTTAAAGCCTTCTGTTTCCTTTCAAATTTTTCAAAAACAAGAATATTCGCCAAATCCAACAAACATGAAATTTAGGAGTTACCCACTAGGTCCATGATTCCCAAAATGGGGCGAAGGCCCCGCCATTGGGGCATGGGAATATTTTGGTTGGCCATGGGCAGGACGTGCAACCTTCGGCTGACTATATTTTAGTCTTATTTTCGCAAAAAAAAAAAAAAACATTTTTCCTGCGAATGATGTCACATTCATATACATTAAATGAGCAAAAACAGATGCATGATAGTATTACAATGATGTCGAACATTGAATAAAAAGTGTTATATTCAGACAATATTTTTCATTAGTATAAAATATGCCTAGGAGACGACCCGAAAAAAGTCACCTAGTTATTCCCTTTTAAGCATCCTTAAAATAGACGTAAAATATTGAAAAACAAAATTAAATATCACTGGGGGGAATTTTAGCAACACCTAGATGAGACATGGCCAAAATTGGATGGGAACCAATGCTCTAGGCAGTAACTTCGTCATATAAACGTTTCCAGGCAAAGCGTCACTTCCAGTCAAAATCTTACGTTTTTGTACAACTTCTAGTATATTATCTTTTATTCTGTTTGCTCTTTTTTCCGTTTTAATAATTTTTCCTTGTAAAGATTTTAAACTATTACGATTTTCTTTTTCTGTCTCTGAAGTCTTAAAACGGCTTTCTTTTAAAATCCTTCCATGCTAGTTATTTTTTTTTAATTACTAACAATTATGAAAACAAAAAGGCTGGTTCATTCCCGTTTGCTAATAGCTCTCTAATAGTGTCATTACATACTGTTTGGCTTGAGATATTTTTAAGCCTTCAATTTCTTCTACAAAATCTTTTAAAAATAGAAGATCAAGGTTTAGTGACTTATTACAAATTGAATATAAAAAAAACATGTTTTTTTTCAACTGAAAGTAAGGAGCAACATAAACAGATAAAGCGAATAGAAATTATTACATAGAAACTCGGTCGATTGAAGAGATAACCACGCCAATTTTTAAATAAGGAGAGTGGTTCGATTACAATATTGGTTCCTATAAATCTATGATAAGGCTTGTTTATATTAGGAGGATCAAATAATGTTTTTCCTCATTAAAAACGAAGATCATCTGACCTTAGTAATAAATGTTGAATAGAAAAGTTACAGTGAAAAAAAAACAAGTTTTCCAACGAAAGTAAGGAGCAACATTAAAACTTAAATCGAACAGAAATTATTACTTATATGAAGGGGTTCTCCCCCTCGTCAACACCTCGCTCTTTGCGCTAAAGTTCGAATTTTGTTCCATTCTATAAGAATGTTCCCTGAATCACAAAGGCCGTTTAATTAGAATAAATAGCTCTTTTGAAAATACAAAAAAAAACTATAATGTGAGAAAAAAAGAAAAAAAAATCTTTTTTTTTCTTTTGAGCACTGAAGACGGCTTGGCAGAGTTGCTGTCATTACCCTCGCTTTTTTTATTATTTTCAAACTATGTTTTTCATACATTTTTTTTACCGTTTGTAAAACGTCATATTATTTACATTATATCTTGTATTATTATCAATTCTTATTTATAATATTTATATTATTATTATATATTAAGTTTATAATATTTATAGTATTTGTATTATTCCTAAAATTTTACGATTGATACCATAGTCTCCCTTGTTGAACCCCGCCATAAGTTAAAATGTCTCCAATTACAATGTTTGATGATTTTTCTCCATTTATTACGCCTAATGCAGGGGTATTTCCGGCCTGTTTTGCATCCTGGTTTCTCCAAAAAGTAAAATTAGAAAGGTGATACTACTACTATTATTAACAACTCACCGCAGCACCAAGCTGCCTGAGGTCAATGTAGCTTCGCATGCTCCTCCTCCATCCCAATCTATTAAAAGCTTCCCTCTTCACACCCTCCCAGTAAAATCCTTTTTCCTTTAAATTGAAAGGAGAGCGGCCTTAAAAAAATCAACAAGAACTATCTCCATTGAAGAAAGAGCCTGCAATGGCTAAAGCACGATACAATTCATGTCTTAAAAGAAAGGAACTTACTCTTGAACATACAACATATAATTTTCTTTTCATCTCTTTAAATCATTTTCTAATATTTGTTATAAGCTAGCTCAAGATAGTTTTTGTTATGCAAATGAATAAAAAAAAATTCTCAGCAAAAATTTAGCTATCATTTTCTTTTCTTTACATTTGGCAGAAGATGTAAGACTTAACTTTACCAATAAGGTGCTGAAGCCTTTCTTAGTTCTTAAGTTCTTGAGTGAAAAAAAAGAACAAAAAACCTTCAATTACATGACGATTACACATGAATATCTGCCCTTCCATAAAAACGTCGTCATTACCAACGATAAGCTGCTAAATCAAGTTTCCATTTTGAAGAGATCCACCCATGTCTTTATAAAAATAAAAAGGCTGGTTCTTTCCCGTTTGCTAATAGCTCTCTAATAGTGTCATTACACACTATTTGGCTTCAGTGACTCTCAATTACAAATTACTAAACAAATTAAAAATTACTAAACTTTACTCAATTACTAAACAAAAAAAAAGGTTTAGTGACTATTATTACAAATTAAATAAAAAAAACAAGTTTTTTCAACTGAAAGTAACGAGCAACATTAAAAGATAAAGCGCATAGAAATTATTACTTATATGAGGGAGTTCGTCCCCTCAGTACCTCCCTCTTTACTCTAAAGTATTTTTAGTAACTCCAAAAGAGCTATTGATTCTCATTAAATTGCCTTTGTGATTCAGGGGTCATTCTTAAAAAATTGGAACCCAATTCGAACTTTAGCGTAAAGAGCGAGGTATTGACGAGGGGTCACTGAGTCTCTAATTTAAGTTTGTCAACTCGGGAAAGGATAAAACGGACCCTATACTAGGTAGTGGTGTCTACAGAGTCCCCTGTTCATGTGGAAAATTTTACATTGGAAGGACCAATCAACAACTAGGGGAAGGATTGCAAGAACACAAAATTTCAATAGATAAGTCCCTGAGATTGGAAAATAAAAATGACAACTTTGATTCAGCTCTGGCCCAGCATATATTTGAAAATCCTGCCCATTTAGTTCTTTTTGAAGAGGCAACTTTAATATCTGCTGTAAATGGTCTACCGCAATCTTTTAAAGAGGCTATTGAGATAAAAAAAACATATAAATAGAAATTTGGCTATAAATAGAGACACGGGAGATATTTCCTTAAGCCCAATTTATAATAATTTAATATTAAAAGACTCTATGAATACTTTCGCTCAGTCTAATTTAAGACAACCAGTCCGCATATCTAATGAAAACCGAAATTGTAGACAGGCGAAATCTGTTGCAAGGCAAAGGATACTTATTCAATCTAATTGGTAACTTCTCTTTCATTGATTTAAACTTGGTTTTTGTTGGTTGAGTCAGTGTCTGTCTTCCTCTCGTATAGTTCACTTATAAAGGTTAGATTTTGCTGTTTTTTTTTTTTTTCCTTTGTTTTCTTTGAGAACTGAGGACGACTTGGCGGAGGTCCTTGTCGAAATATTTGCTTGTTTTTCATATTTAGCTACTGGCTGATAAAATCCTCGTTTTTTCACCTATTTGTTTTTTCTCTTTTCATTTTTTATTCCCTTTCTTTGTTTTCATACGTCATGCATAGCCAGTATAGTCTCAGAACGTATTTACGTATATCTTTTGCTAATAAAAACATTCGTACAAAATTAAAAGTTCTAGTTACCTTTTTAAGTAACCAAAAAATTGGAGGGCAACTAGGCTTCCTCCCCCGCTCCTTTTTTTCTCAGAATCTTTCGATCAAAACTACGAGAAAGCCATTTAGCCAAAAAAAAAAAAAAAATGCAAATTTCGTTTGACTCTTTCTCTTAACTCTACTCTTTAAAACAGTAAGAGGCTTTAGCGTAAAGAGCGGGGCGTTGAGGAGGAAAAGCCCCTTTTATATACGGAGTAATTTCTGTTCGTTTTAAGTTTTAATGTCGCTCCTTCCTTTCCGTTATAAAAACTTGTTTTTTTTTATTTAATATAGAAATAGATGTTTCCCAGTCAATTTTCAGTTCAAATTTTAATTAATAAAAACTGATAATTATCAAATTGCTTAAAACAAGTTCTTTGTTAAATCTACACTTTGTGAATTAAAAGTTAAGGTGCTGCGCTTGAACAATTGGATGGTTCTAGATCGCTGTTGTAAGATTAGGTTACACAAGAATAGATTTCACCAAAATTAAAATTTTTAGTTGAATATAAAGCAATAAAAACTGAAGTATCAAATTGATTTAATTTTTGAAAATATCCAAAGAGAATTAGCTGCTTCTGTAAGTATTTCAGAAATAGTTGTAGGTCTACATAACCGCGAAACTGACCTAAAACCTAGAAAACCAACATTTCCATAGACAATTCTCTAACAACTGATTATGGGCTTTGTTTTCTAATGCGAGAATTTCTAATGGACGTATTATTTAATTAAGTATAACCAAAGGAAATGCATTGTTAACCCAGTGGAATGATTAATGACATGTAACATTTACATTAAAATTGTTAGTGAAAAATAGCTTAAACCTTCAATTTGTCTTTATTATATATACTCTTAAAATTTTAGGGTTTCATTGGGACGTATCAGACTGGGCAAATGCTAGTGTTACGACCGATATTGCTGAGGTTGTGGGAGGATCCACGGTTGACGCAGTCTCTTGCCACTCCTACGAAACCAGTGATTACAACTATGGAAGCAAAGTACCAGGTATTGGTTTTTCTTTTCTTTTTTTATTTAGTTTTAATATTTATTTGTTTCAATTTTTAATTTAGTATTTTATGAATTATTGTTTGTTTACTGAGTATTATTTTATTAGTACTTGCTTACCCATCGCGCGTTGTTGCGATCTTAAAAGAAAAGAAATTCAAGGAAAATTCCCCATGGAAAATTCCAACTTCAAGAAAAATTTCCCTCGCGCAGGTCCCCGTAGACAATCCTCCATCCCTTCCCTGTGTAAACCTCACTTCCCATACAGATTAGTAACGATCGTACTTTTAAATTCAAAAGCATTAGAAGTATTTCCCTCTGTAAACGTATTCTCCTCCTGGAAAATTCCTGAAATACCGGAAAATACATATTTGTATTATTCATTTATCATTTTATTAATTGGTATTTATTTGTATTATTATTTATTATTTTATTTATTGGTATTCATTTACTAGCATTATTCCTCTTGTATTTTATTTATTAGTATTTATTTATTAATATTATCTATTCAGTATTTTTTTTATTTGTGTTATTTATTTAATTTTTCATTTATTGGTATTAATTTATTAGTATTATTTATTACTATTTTATTTATTTAGTTTTCAAGAAGCAAAAAAATGCAAAACTGATTTACTGACTCTAATATTTTCTTTTGTTATATACGGTTATCTTTGTCAACAAGTTATGCAGCGCGACAGTCAATAAGCGATATATCAAATGTATGTGATTTAGTAGAAACGGATTGTGAGGAGGCGGGGAGAAATTCCAGGATCAGTTATGCAAACTGCATTATAAGCAAAGAGAAAAGGGAAGATTTACTGTGGTGAAAGTGTGCTATATTTAATTTGTTTACCTCTATGATGCATTTTCGTAAACCAATCACACTTAATCCTTATTTCTTGCGAGACAAATAGCCTGTCTTTAATAAATTAACTGGTTTTAACACCTACTTCGTGAAATTTTGGGTCACAATAAAAGACGAAAACTTGAATTTCACCTGATTGGTGGAATTTCGGGAGAGATAGATCATTCTTTTAAAACTTAAGTGGTTTTAAAATCTCCTGTGTGAAATTTCGAGTAAAAAAAAAAACGAAAATATAAATTCCATCTGATTTGTTTTCCTCTGTGAAATTTTTGCCATTTAAATAAACGAAAGAAGGACTCGAGTTTTGAGTCGTAGGATGTTTTTTTAAGTACTCCCTCAATTTCTCTGTGTTATAACTATTTTAACAGATCTATTTTTACAATAGTCAAAATTATATTGTCTAATATTTTTCAGAAGATATTATATTTGGCTTGAACCAAAATTAATTTAAATTCGTTGAATATTCTTATGGTTAATGATATAAAACCAGCGAATATTAACTGATTTTTCGCAAAAATTTGAATGTTTGGAAACCTTTATTTGGCATTAAATTTTGTTTCCAAAAATTATTTAGATATTCAATTATTTTCCATTTTTATAATTATTTGAATATTTTAATGCCCTGTATTTGCCATTTACATTTTTTTCCTAAAGCAACTTGAATTCGTTAACAATTTGTTTTATTAGTAACCCCAATATAAAAACTAAATATATTTAAAAAGATCAAATTGAAGACTTTCTACCGTATATTTGTAACATTGTTTTTTAGATTTGAATGGTTATTTCGATGAAAAAACAACTTTGTTTGAAGTATTGTAAACCTGTTTTCGCTAAGTATTAATTTTCAAGTGTTTTAGTAACAAGACAAATTGCCCAGATTAGAGTTTAAACCAGGCTACTATCCGTCCAAACGGTTTCTCCAGTTTAATGGCAAAATATTGTTTGGACATTCATGACTTCAATGTTGTTATTTAAATTAGATTTTAGAATATGCACATTTTCTTTCAAACTTTCATTTTCGCAGCCCATAGTAACCGAAAAGTGGAGTTTTCAAGAGATTGTCTAGTGACAAATATTTCCCAGTCGACACTAATTCTAGAAACTTTGATATTTTAGGTATGTTTTAATTGTTGTATTTGAGAAGTGATAAAGCATATATTAATCATTTTGGTTATTGAATATCTGTGTTGTTGAAATTTTAACTAATTTGGTTTTAGTTCTATTATGAGAAATTGTTTTTAGGGTTTTATTATATTGCCATCTATCAAAAAGGTTTGTCGCAGTAGGTTAAGATATAATTATTATTATAATTTGTTTTCTTTTGTTTAAATATTCTTAGAACCAGACATTTTTTTTCTGTAAAATTTCCATGGAAAAGCAGGATTAGCTCCAGATTTTATATCTCTGAAATTGTTTAGCAGATTTTAAGCAGCAGACTATACCCTATTTTAGGTACCCAAGTACCCTACTTTTTCTTGGGGGGGGGGAGAGCTCTTAATATGTAAATGTTGCTATTTAACTAGCTTATCCATTTGCAACTGTGCTCGATCGAAACCTGTCAGAATTGAAAATAAAAATATTATGCCTTATTTTTACAAAGTTTTACATTCACAAATAAACACCTTAATCGTTTCTTTCATTACTCATTACTATTGTTTTTCCATTTTTTTTTTGTTTGTTTTTTGTATAGAAGAAGAAAATATTTTGTTCAAAACAAAACAGATATTACTCAAAGAAGTAATTTGTCAAGCCTTGTAATTTAAAAAGTAATTTATAAAACACTGTTAAAACCTTTTTTTTGTGTTTAGTCGTGCTTTTATAACGGCTTAATAGCTAATGATTTAGCCGTTAACGGCTAAATAATTAATAGCTCAAAAATATTATTTTTTTAATAGATTTTGCTAATGCATCGAAAGAGAAGATATAATCCTATTTTTCTGATGAAACAAAAACAAGACTTATCTATTGATTAAGGACACATTTTTTTTTTCTTTCTTTTTTTTTCAATAATCGACAATTTTTAAATAACGTGATTGATGATCACCTCACTCAAAGTAAAGTATTAGCTGCTAATTTTAAATATTGTTTAAAGTTTTTTCATTTCTGCTCGTAGTCTTAAGATTTTTGCTCCATATGAACCAAGCAACTTTGTGACTAGCCTACAGTTGTAACAGAATATTATACTTATGTTATTTGATTAATCAGTTTCAGATTGATTAGTTTCAGATCATTCAGATGAAATTAAAATTCCAAGGCTATTAAAAAAAAAAAAATTGACCCCTTGACCCTTTCTTCAATCCTTTATACCTGAAAACTGTCATTTTTTTCTTTTTCTGTCTTTTTCAAAATTCGGAAATTTTTAGAATAATATCGTCTTTTCCTCAGTGTTGCCGTGTCGAGCTGCAAAAATAAATAATAACAAATAAATAGCTATGTTTGCTAGCGCTTTTCGTTTATAAAAATTCAAAACTAACAATCTGTTATTTCTTAAAGACAATGATATCTACAAAGAAAAGATACACCTTTTTACCCTGTTTGTTGTCATTTATTTTTAGATAATTTTTACTAATTTTTCATTAATGTTTCTTTTTTTTTCTATTTTTTTTTTTTTAAATTTGGTGCAAAAACTGCATATGGAGGTCTTTATTGATAAAAATTAAACTCGTGAAAATTTCCAAACTTTTGAAGTTAAGTTTTGAAATTAATTTCAAACTTTTTAAAGAATTTTTTTTTTTTTTAAATGCTGATTTTAAATATATAAGTTTCATCAAATTTAGTCTTTGTCATCAAAAGTTACGAGCCTGAGAAAATTTGCCTTATTTTAGAAAATAGGGGAAAACACCCCCTAAAAGTCATAAAATCTTCACGAAAATCATATCATCGCATTCGGCGTATCAGAGAACCCTATAGCAGAATTTTCAAGCTCCTATCTACAAAAATGTCGAATTTCATATTTTTTACCAGAAGACAAATCACGGGTGCGTGTTTATTTGTTAGTTTGTTGTTTTTTTTCCAGGGGTCATCGTATCGACCAAGTGGTTCTAGAATGTCACAAGAAGGCTCATTCTAACGGAAATGAAAAGTTCAGTGCCCTTTTCCAGTGACCAAAAAAATTGGAGGGCACCTATGCCCCCTCCCACGCTCACTTTTTCTCCAAAGTCAACGGATAAAAATTTTGAGATAGCCATTTTGCTCCGCATAGTCAAAAGCCAGAACAACTATGTCTTTGGGAATAACGTATTCCCCCACAGTCCCTAGGGGAGGGGCTGCAAGATACAAACTTCGACCAGTGTTTACATATAATAATGGTTATTGGGAAGTGTACAGACGTTTTCAGGAGATTTTTTTTTGGTTTTGGGGGTGGGTTTGAGGGGAGGGGGATATGTGGGAGGATCTTCCCTTGGAAAAATATGTCATGGGGGAACAGAAATTCGATGAAAAGGGGGCAGGATTTTCTAAAATTACTATAAAAACAATGAAAAAATAAACATGGAAAAGTTTTTTCAATTGAAATTAAGGAGTAGCATTGAAACTTAAAACGAACAGATATTATTACGCATATGAGGGGTTCTAAAAATACTTTATTATAAAGAGCGAGGTATTAAGGAGGAGATAAATACCTCGCTCTTTATGCTATAGTATTTTTAGTAATTTCAACTATTTATTCTACGGCCTTTCTGATTCAGGGGTCATTCTTAAAGAATTGGTGTAAAGAGCGAGGCATTAACGAGGGTACAAATCCTATTATGTATATGAATACATAATAAAAATTTAAGAATATAAAAGTTTGTTACGTAAGTTAATTCTTAAGTTATATTTTTTACTAATAAAAAAATTCGTTAAAAATTAAAATTTTTAATTGCCTTTTTATGTAACCGAAAAATTGCATGGCAACTAGGCTTCCTTCCCCATCCCTTATTTCTCAAAATTGTCGGATCAAAACTAAGAGAAAGCCATTTAGCCAAAAAAGGAATGAATTTGCAAATTTCATTTTAATAATTTATGTGTGGAGAGCCAAAATCAAACATGCATTAATTCAAAAACGTTCAGAAATTACATAAAAAAAAACTAGTTTTTTTAACTGAAGGTAAGGAGCGACATTAAAACTTAAAACGAACAGAAATTACTCCGTATATGAAATGGGTTGTCCCCTCCGCAATCCCTCGCTCTTTACGCTAACGTTTGACTCTTTGCCACAATTTTGCTTTTTAAAACAATTAAAAGCTTTAGCGTAATTCTAAAGACAGAAGAATATTTTTTGAATATTCTTCATAGAAATTGTCTGAGAATTGTTCTAGGCACCCGTTTGATTTACCTTGGGACATATATTTGAGTGTACTAAAATTGTGGTTCGACCCCATTCCCTAGAGGTTGTAAAGAAAGCTTGAGATGGCTAGGACATATCTTACAGAAGAAGGTTGGAGGATTGCCAAATATTATTCTTTTCGACCATCCATCTGGGGACAATCAATAATCTCAAACCAATAATTTCAATAATTATCATAGCTGGTTAATTCAACCCTGTACTTTTAAAATTAGGCCTATTTCTGCTTTCCAATTGTTAGCTAACGAAAACTTATTGCTAACAATCCGTGAGTTCATAATACTTTTTTCAAAAGCTATGAGACATGACCTCTATGTCTAAACCAAGACTTTAAACAACATTCCTAATTTCAAACAAATACAAAAAAGGGGAAAATAAACTCTGAAACACAAAGAACGTCTCCACTTGATTCTGAAATGGAAAATTATTTCTCGAGATTTTCAATTTTAATTTCACGCGCACACTCCATCAGTAGCTCTGTTAGCTCGAGAATAAATGATTCTAAATAAAATTCGTGCTACAATATTGTTTTGATAAGGCAGAAATAAAGTAAGAATTGAAGTTGACTTAGGGTCTATTTTAAAGTTAGGGTCTAAATTGGGAATAAAATCTTGGGTCCATTTACGAAACCTTGAGGTTTGCCATATTTCACAATTACTGGATCATTCTGTTTTCAGTATTTAGTTTCATATACTTGTTCCGAAAAAAAAATAATTGAAGAAAAACGGGTTTAATTTCTTATAAAGCAGTGACAACAAAATAAAATAAAAACTACACTTTAGCTAACCAAAAAATAAAAATACTCCGAATATTTCGGCCCCACGTCCGGGAGCCTTTCTCAACGGAAAAAAACAAACAAAAAAGGAGAAAATTACAACAATTTAAGACGGTTTGCCCAAGAATATATGGTTTGCCAAAAATACATAAAACAGACATTCCTCTAAGACCTATAGTGTCAACAAGGAACTCACCAACAGAAAAAATTGAAAAATGGGTAGCAAAGACGCTTAAACCTTTATTATATCTCCAAAAGTCTTATATAAAAAACTCAGTATTTTTAAAAAATAAACTTAAAAATATTGAAATATCAAGTGATTCTAGACTTTTTAGTTTTGATATAAAGTCAATGTATGCGTATATACCTTTCAATAAATCTGTTTTTGTTTTATCAAAAAAACTTGATGTGCATAAAAGTGAAATGGAAGAATTGTCTGCAGGTATCGAGATTGAAACTATATTAAATCTAATTAAAATAACTAGCAGGTATACTAATTATTTCAAATTTAGAGATAATTTTTACCATCAAGTTAGAGGATTAGCAATGGGAGGACCCTTAAGTCCACTGTTAGCTAATATTTATGTGGAGTATGTAGAAAATTTAGCTATTGATACATATTTTTTAAAACCTAAATTTTGGGGCAGATATATGGATGATGTATTAGTTATTTGGAATTATGGGGAACCACAAATTGAAGGTTTTCTGGAACATTTAAATAATTTGGGAGGGGAATTAGTTTTTACAATTGAAAATGAAACAGAGAAAAAAATTACCGTTTCTGGATATTTGGATCCATAGAAAGAATAATAAACTAGCGTTTTCAATTTACCGTAAACCAACTAATAACAACCGCTATTTGTCTTTCACATCAAATCACCCGATCCAAGTAAAAAGGGGGGTAGTTATTTCTCTAGTGGATAGAGTGTTAAATTTAGCTTCACCAGAATATATTAGTAGAGAATTAATTTTTATTAAGGATATTCTAGTAGGAAATGGATATCCCGAAAATATGATTTCTCAAATAATTGAAAAAAGGAAAAAAAAAGTTACTGGAACCTGTAAAATTAGAAGAAAATGGATCAAATCAAAAACCAAATTACATAACTTTGCCTTATATCCCAAGGTTGTCACAGAAATTAAGGAAAGAATTAAAAAACCATAATATAAAAACAGCTTTTAAATCAGGACAAAATATAAGCTCATGGTGAAATAACGGAAAAGATAAAGTTCCAAGAAATATACAACAGGGGGTATACAAAATTCCATGCTCTTGTGGTAAATTTTATGTAGGTAGAACACAGCAGAATTTAAAAAATAGGCTACAGCAACACAAAACTGCGATAGATTGCTCGCTAATACAGAATAAAAACCTGATACTTTTGAATCCGCTATAGCGGATCACGTGTTTAATTTTCCTCATCATAGTATTTTATTTGATCAGACAAAAATTGTTGATAAGTCTGTAGGACTTTTACAAAGTTTCAGAGAAATTATACAAATAAAAAAGATTATCTATGGGGGTATTAGTATCAATAGAGATGAAGGGGAATTTAAAATAAATTCAATTTATAATAGTTTAATTAAAGACCAGTCAAAAACTTCAATGAGTATTGAGTTGCATAATTGTCCTGAAACAAGTAATAACCTTGCGAACAGAGGTCAAAGCATGGTCAATGCTGTAAGAAGTCAACGGACGGCAGCTAAAATAGCAAATGAAACAAGAGCTAAGAGCTCATATGGCACTTGTGACGAGGTCGGAAGAGCCGAGAGCTCATATGGTACGAGGTCGGAAGAGCCAAGAGCCAAGAGCTCATTTGGACGAGGTCGGAAGAGCCGAGAGCTCATATGGTACGAGGTCGGAAGAGCCAAGAGCCAAGAGCTCATTTGGCACTTGTGAGAAGGTCAGAACCTAAAGTTAAACTTTATAGCACAAGATCCTTCTAAATATCAAATTTCATTAAGATCTGGTCACCCTTTCGTAAGTTACAAATACCTCAATTTTCAAAATTACCTCCCCCCTCCCAATTCCACCAAAGAGAGCAGATCCGGTCCAGTTATGTCAGTCACGTATCTTAGACAGGTTTCTATTCTTCCCATCTAGTTTCATCCTGATCTCACCGCTTTAAGTATTTTCTAAGATTTCCGGTCCCCCCAACTGCCCCCCCCCCAATTACGTTTGATCCGGTTGAGATTTAAAATAAGATATCAGAGTTACGAGGTCCTTCTAAATATGAAGTTTCATGAAGATCCGATCACTCCTTCGTAAGTTAAAAATACGTTATTTTTCTTATTTTTCAGAATTACCCCCCCTTCCCCCCGCAATTGAGCGGATCCGTTCCAATTATGTAAATTACGTATGCAAGACTTTTGCTTATTTTTCCAACCAAGTTTCATCCCAATCCTTCCAATCTAAGCGTTTCCCATCATTTTAGGTCTCCCCACCCCAAACTTCCCCCAATGTCACCAGATCCGGTCAGGATTTAAAATAAGAGCTTTGAGCCACGATATCCTTCTAAAAATCAAATTTCATGGAGATCCAATCACCCGTTCGTAAGTTAAAAATACCTCATTTTTTCTAATTTTTCAGAATTAACCCCCCCCCCCCCCCCCCAACTACCCAAAAGAGAGCGGATCCGTTCCGTTTATGTCAATCATCTATCTAGGACTTGTGTTTATTTTTCCCACCATGTTTCATCCCGATCCCTCCACTCTAAGTGTTTCCCAAGTTTTAGGTTCCCCCTCCCAACTCCCCGCCCCCATCACCAGATCTGGTCGGGATTTAAAATAAGAGCTCTAAGACACGATATCCTTCTAAACATCAAATTTCATTGAGATCCGATCACCCGTTCGTAAGTTGAAAATACCTCATTTTTCTAATTTTTAAGACTTACTCCCCCCCCCCAACTACCCCAAAGAGAACAAATAAGTTCCGATTATGTCAATCATGTATCTGGGACTTGCGCTTATTTTTCCCATCAAGTTTCATCCCGATCCCTCTACTCTAAGTGTTTTCCAAGATTTTAGGTTCCCCCCTCCAACTCCCCCCAATGTCATCAGACCCAGTCGGGATTTAAAATAAGAGCTCTGAGACACAATATCATTCCAAACATCAAATTTCATTAAGATCCAATCACCCGCTCATAAGTTAAAAATACTTCATTTTTTCTATTTTTCCGAATTAACCGGCCCCTACTCCCCCCCCCCCCAGATGGTCAAATCGGGAAAACGACTATTTCTAATTTAATCTGGTCCGGTCCCTGATACGCTTGCCAAATTTCATCGTCCTAGCTTACCTGGAAGTGCCTAAAGTAGCAAAACCGGGACTTTAGGTTTTCCCCCTCCGACTCCCCCCAATGTCATCAGATCCGGTCGGGATTTAAAATAAGAGCTCTAAGACACAATATCATTCCAAACATCAAATTTCATTAAGATCCAAATACCCGCTGATAAGTTAAAAATACTTCATTTTTTCTATTTTTTGCGAATTAACCGGGCCCCCACTCCCCCCCAGATGGTCAAATCGGGAAAACGACTATTTCTAAGTTAATCTGGTCCGGTCCCTGATACGCTTGCCAAATTTCATCGTCCTAGCTTACCTGGAAGTGCCTAAAGTAGCAAAACCGGGACCGACAGACAGACCGACAGACAGACCGACAGACAGACCGACAGACAGACCGACAGACCGACAGAATTGGCGACTGCTATATGTCACTTGGTTAATACCAAGTGCCATAAAAATCCATTCAATTTATAATTCATAATTGTGTCTCATTAACCTGTAAGATTTTGGTTGGATTTGGGGTTGGGTGACCTCTTTTCGTATTGCTGCAAGTATTTATATTTTTCATTTTTAATAGATTCCCATCTATACATCGATCGTGGCAGAGGAAAGTGCCAATTACTTCAGTTTTTCTAAAGTTACATTCAGTTGCGGGAGTGTTTGTTTTAAAATGTGAGTTTTTGTTTCTTATATATTTGATTGTTTATATTTTTTATGTTGGTTTAGTTGTCGTGGCATTTTTATAATGTCTTAAATATAGTCTTAAATTGTTGTAATTTTCTCCGTTTTTGTTGTTTTTTTTTTCCGTTGAGAAAGGCTCCCGGACGTGGGGCCGAAATATTCGGAGTATTTTTATTTTTTGGTTAGCTAAAGTGTAGTTTTTATTTTATTTTGTTGTCACTGCTTTATAAGAAATTAAACCCGTTTTTCTTCAATTATTTTTTTTTCGTAAATGGAAAAGCAGTGTGGTCTAAGAAATTATTTATATACTTGTTCCATTATTGAAAATATGAGTGTTTTATTTACATATAACGTCGTCACTTGCCCTCACTGATCCTGCATTTTCTGGGATAAGCAGGACTGGTGTAATTTATCCAACAGCTAATCCTAACCATTTAAAGTACTTACCCTCTTAGCCTTTGACATTGTTTATAACCCGTCCAACGATACAAAGATAAGTAACCGGGCTTTTCGAATAAATAATCTTGCAGTAATCAAACACAGTATAAATTTTACTTTCTGCAAACCCTTTGTAAAAGCAAATGATGGATTATGAAAGTTGGAAATCCAAACTATCTTTACAACTGTCTCACTCTGCAGTAAAGATTTTGGTGTCTAAAAACAGCGTTATTGAATTAGCGTCATTTCTCTTTTGGTATTTGACCTGTCAACAACTAATTGAATTTAAGCCAGATTAACTCTGTACCTGTTCGGAATAAATAACGAGTGAAATACTTTTGAACTTGTAATTGAAACTTGTTAGATAAATTTATAAACTTGTACATGATTACGGCTTAAGGATTATTTATGAATTGTGGCGGTGAGTTAGTATTCAGCACTACTATCATCTGAGTCGTGCATTTAAATATTTGGATTACTTGCCCCACTCAAAGATAAGTTATTATTTATTTTCATTGCATTCGTGTAGCCAGTATGGATCATTTCATAATGGTGCTTATTAAGAACTTCTCTGTGGATATACCTTTTTCGATTAATTGTTTTTGGACTGATGCCGAGTCGTGAGTGAAATTTGCTTATCATAAACAATTGGAATACCAGTACGCTTTATTATTGCTCAGTTTTGAACTTTGCTCAGCACAATCTCAATGAGGGGTTGGACTATCAGTCGATTATGAAATACGCTATTGATTTTTTCCCATATGAAGATGTTCTTGGCGCTAAGAAACTTTTATGTAGCAATTGATTCCTAAATGAGCCTATACCTCGTCGTTCGGGACCCAGTGCTAAGAATAGTTCATTGTCGGACATTATCGCTACTCTTTTTCGCTGCCCTGCAGAAAATATTGATTTTCCAGAGTTCGTGATCAAATCCCCCTCTGAAGTCCCTAGCATTCCGGCGTCAGCTTATTCTATCCTCACCGCCAAAGTCAACCAGTGCCTTGATCAGCTACAATCGCTTGCTCACCTCAATGGTCCAGCAACGTCTATAAATGGTTTTTTGGTCTCAGATAGTAAGGGTACCAATTCCAAACTCTCGTATGCCGTCGTTCTTAAATATCTACCTCCAGAACTAAGAGACCCCGTTTCTCGCAAGGAAAAGCTTGATTCTTTCGCCAGACATGACGGAATTGTGTCGGTAAAGTCGATCCGGTAAGGAAAATATGGGTTGTTGTTACGCGGGATAAAGTTTCCGCCAATTCTCCAGCCGCATCCGCTGTTGCGAGCTATTCAAATATTCTTGCTAAAGTGATTGATCGCGAACCTCTTGGAGTAATTAGGGGACTTCCCGATAGTGTTTCAAGCAGTATACTCATCTCCGCTATTCCTGGTCTTGTTGAGGCCACCCAGATCGGCTCTTCTCATACATTCCGTTTAGAGTTCCTTGATTCCGCTGCAGTAAAATCTGCCATCGCTATAGGTCTGTACTTGGGTTACGAGTCTTTTAAAATATCGGAATACAAAGAACTGCCCAGACGGTGTCTTAGATGCCAAAGTATCCATCATTCGTTTGCTCACTGCCCATGTGCCCCGTATGAGATGAAGTGCTCTAAATGTTCTGGATGCCGTTCAAATACTAAAGACAATCTTTGCTTAGAGGCTCGAAAATGTGCCAACTTCGGCGAAGCTCATGTTTCCTATAGTATGAATTGCCCAGTGATCAAACGAGCTCTGAACTCTGCTCCGAAATGAACCAAGTCACTATTTTAAGTTTTGCTTCTCTCAATATTAATGGCACAAAAGACAAAGACTTGTTAATTAATTAATTATTAGTCCATGAAATATTGTTCTTGCAAGAACATGTTTTGACCAAATCAAACGTTTCTAGCCTAAAGCAATCTTCTGTCCACCATTTTTTTCGGAAAAGGCTAAGAAAACTAGAGGCCACTTTTCCGGTGGCCTAGCAATTTTCTTCTGTTTCCCATCAAAGCCCTCTGTGATTCATTGTGATGATAACATCTTAGCGATTCAATGTGACAGTACCGCCTTTATAAGCGTTTACTTAGCTTGCAATCGACGTTCTATAGCATCGTTCATATCTTTCGCTAAATGTTGCTCTAGTTTAAAGTCTTTACTTGAAAGTCGACGTTTTAAAGTCCAAAATTGGGTTTTAGTTGGTGACCTTAACTGTGACATTCTTGGTACCTCCGATAGGTCAATCCTCTTGCTAGAATCACTTCCTAGTATATATCACGTCATAGTTAAGAGCCTCCCATTCACGTATATTCATAACAGAGGCTTTTCAAAATCAAACCTGGATCACCTGATCTCTTCCAGTTCCAGCTTAATATCATCGATTGTCAGGGTGGACGAAGAGAAGACTGATGACGATCACCTTATTCTTAGCTATAATTTGTCTTGTGAGCTATCTGGCAAAACACTTTCGGCTCAGCCGAAGTGACATACGAAGTTGAACTGGGATCGTGCTAATGCCCACTATACCTTGCTACGCTAACTGCTTTACTGTTGACCCTAAAAGTGCCATATCACCTGCTGCAAACTTCAGTTTCCTCGCCTTCAAGTAGAGTTGACCTAAATTGCTAATATTATCAAATTGTCCATTGCCTTAAACTAGCTTCCAAAGCTGCAGTGCCTGTGAATAAAGTTTGGATTGGTACAAGAAAGCCTAATTAGAACGTTGATCCTGAAGTAAAACGTGCTAAGCCAAAAGCCAAATTTTGGCTACGCATGTGGATATCATGTGATCGACCATCGTCTGGAGCTGTTTTCTCTGTGAAACAAAAGTGTAAACTTGAATATAAGGCCAGTTTGAAGAGAGCACGCTTGAATGCATGGCCAGGCCCCACCGATAAGGCCTCCTGGAATTAGGTTATTAATAGTGAGAAATGTCCCCCATCTACCCTATCTTGTCTCCTGCTAGCTAATTTTGTTGATCATTATAAACGTGTGTTCAGTATATTTAATAGTTTTCTTCAGTCTTTTTATTTCACGTTGCTTAAACTGCTTTTACCATACTGTCTCCTGCAGGCTCCCGTCCAGCCTGTAGCAATATCTGAAATTCGCCGGGCTTTAAAAAAAATTAAGCGTTTAAATAGCCTTGATGGTGACGGCCTTTCTTACCGATTTTTGGCTTATGACTGTCCTGCTCTACTTAACCATCCGCAAATATTTTTCCAGTCTTGCTTAGCACAGTCGCTTGTTCCTGATAGTTTCCTTTGTGGCCGTGTAACGTCTATTCAAAAGCGAGGCAAGGACCCCACGTCATGTGCAAATTATCGTCCCATTACAGTATTGTTTTTTTTAAAGTAAGTTCCTTGAACAGTTGCTACTACCAGAAATTGAGTCGAATTGTTATTTTACGCCTTTTCAATTTGGTTTTCGGAAAAGTTTCGGTTGGTCCCATGCACATCGTGTTTTACGCCGACTCATGAAAGATGCCGTAAAAACTAAAATGTTTTTATACTGTCTTACTGTTGATATTTCTGTCAACAATATTGTGCACTCTCAGGCTCTATTTTCCCTTGCGTCTTCAGGTGTTAATCCTTCCGTACTAAGTTGATTGTCTTCTTGGTATTCAAAGTCTAAGATTTAAGTTACCTGGAATGGCCAAATATCTGACCCGGTAAAAATTAATAAGGGAGTTCGGCAAGGTGCCATATTGTCTCCTAGTATATTTAAATGCGTGCTTGCATTGTGCCTGCGTCCCCTTAGAAGTTCTTTTTTTTACGGTAATATTGGTTTGTCTTCTATTGCATATGCAGATGACGTTCTTCTTGTTGCCCGGACTCGCCGTGGATTGCTTTCTAATTTTACTATATTAACCAATGAACTATTTAAGATTAGACTGTCAGTTAATGCGTCTAAATGCGAGTTCATTTCTTTTAATAGCCCTCACGCGGTCGCTCCATTCGTTGCTGAAACTGCGGTTTTACCATGTTCTTCTTTAGTTATTCGGCCTGGTCTGTGTTTCGGCCCAAAACTTTCCACAACCTGTTCATCCCTAGTGAATCAAGCCGTGAAAAACCTACGCGTCGCGTATGGAAAAATATCCCCAAACAAAAGCTGTTACAACCGCAACGGTTTGTGCATGATTTATAACCCTTATTGCGCCCCTGTGCTTTTGTTTTTATCAGGCATTGCTCATCTGTTTTGTAAGAAAGATCATCATACTCTAAGTGCAGCTTATTTAAGATATTCTGAATTCCTCCTCCGGCTTCCTAGATGGAACCGAAAAAAAAAAATAATTGATCGATTTAGTTTAATAGATGTGCCTTCTCGGATTCCATCTTTCAGTGATGATTTATGTAAAAATATTATCAACTTTATTCACATTTATGACCATCTGCAGCCTTTTATCCATATTAATACTGGTTAATTAGTCCATGTTGTCTTTTGTCAGTTTTAATTTTTTTCTTCGCTGTTTATCGTTTTTGTTTTTGTTTATTTATAATATTCCGTACTTTGTGTTTTTTATACTTTTACGGGTAATAAAGCTCATTCATTCATTCATTCATACCCTAAGAACTTGTGTGGAGGAAGTTTAACCTTTGCTTAAGTCTCCTATGGGCTTGAACCCAGTTGAGTTGAAACAAATGTATTAGTTTGATCAAGATAAGAAATTGGAATTCTTGTGTGTTTCCTCACCTGCATACTATCTTCCTCTTTGGTCCTTAAATTCATTGAATGTGAGTAAACCAGTAGATATTTTGGTAAATCTTAGTTATGTAATCATTTTTCTATCTCAAAGCAGTACTGTCATCTAGAAAACATTTTGATTTTTTTAATAGTAAACCAACTGTTGGGGTAACGCTTCGCGCCACCCCAACACCTAGTTGGTGGGGGCACTTCGCGCCCCCCAAGCCCCCCGCGTGCGTAAGTCGTTACGCTCCATATTAGTTACGCGCCACTGTAGTTGTATCCCTGTGTCCCATCTGTGAATATAGATATATATATATATATATATATATATATATATATATATATATATATATATATATATATATATATATATATATATATATATATATATATATATATATATATATATATATATACATATATGTATATATATGTATATATATATATATATATATATATATATATATATATATATATATATATATATATATATATATATATATATAAAAATAAGTTGTCTGTGGATCTGTGGATCAGGTGACGATCCACAAAAAAGGTAAAAAACTAAAAAAAAAACTGAAAAAACTAAAAAAAGGCAAAAACTACAAAAAAAACTAAAAACTAATAAAAAAAATAAAAAAGCTAAAAAACTAAAAAAACTAAAAAAACTAAAAACTAAAAAAAAAACTTGAAAAAAGGAAAAAAATGAAAAATAGAAGAGAAAAAGAAAACTAATAAAATTAAGAATAAAATAAAAAAAAATAAAAAAGATAAAAACTAAAAAAAAAGTAAAAAGAAAAAATGAAAAAAACTAAAAAAGGTAAAAACCAATAAAAAACTAAAAAGAAAAAAAGGAAAAAAAACTAAAAAAACTAAAAACTAAAAAAAAAACTTAAAAAAAGGAAAAAACTGAAAAATAGAAGAGAAAAAGAAAACTAATAAAATTAAGAATAAAAATAAAAAAAAATAAAAAAGATAAAAACTAAAAAAAAAAGTAAAAAGAAAAAACGAAAAAAACTAAAAAAGCTAAAAAAAGGTAAAAACCAATAAAAAACTAAAAAGAAAAAAAGGAAAAAAACTAAAAAAAAATTTCATCTAAAAAACTGAAAAAAACTGAAAAATAAAGGAGAAAAAGAAAACTAAAAAAATATAAATAAAAATAAAAAAACTAAAAAGATAAAAACTAAAAAACCTAAAAAAAGGTCAAAACCAATAAAAAAAAACTAAAAGGGGAACACTGGGACACAAATGACGACCGGAATACTGGGAATATAAATGACGACCGGGACACAGGGAATGTTCAATTAGCAATCACCATCAACAAATCTCAAGGGCAATCATTAGAATCATGATGTATAGATCTGAATATGGATTGTTTTTCCCATGGACAATTATATGTTGCATGTTCAAGAGTCGGTAAACCTGACAATCTAAATAAATGACGACACTCAAAGAGAAAGCGACCGGGACAAAAGGAATGTTCGATTAGCAATCAACAAAGCACTGGGACACAGGGAGTATTAATGACGACGACCGGGACACAGGGACATAACTACAAAGGGGACGCCGGGGTGCACAGGAGGATATATAAATGACGATGGCGACTCAGGGAATGGTCGATTAGCAATCACCATCAACAAAGCTCAAGGGCAATCATTAGAATCATGAGGTATAGATCTGAATACGGATTGTTTTCCCATGGACCATTATATGTTGCATGTTCAAGAGTCGGTAAACCTGACAATCTATTTATATGCACAGACAATGGGACAGCAAAGAATGTTGTATATTCGCAAGTTTTACGTAGTTGAAAACATATATATATATATATATATATATATATATATATATATATATATATATATATATATATATATATATATATATATATATATGGCGCGTAACAACTTACGCGCGCGGGGGGGCTTGGGGGGGGGGCGCGAAGCGCCCCCACCAACTAGGTGGTGGGGTGGCACGAAGCGCCCCCACCAACTAGGTGTTGGGGTGGCGCGAAGCGCCACCCCAACACCTATAAACGATAAACAGCGAAGAAAAAAATTAAAACTGACAAAAGACAACATGGACTAATTAACCAGTATTAATATGGAAAAAAGGCTGCAGATGGTCATAAATGTGAATAAAGTTGATAATATTTTTACATAAATCATCACTGAAAGATGGAATCCGAGAAGGCACATCTATTAAACTAAATCGATCAATTATTTTTTTTTTTTCGGTTCCATCTAGGAAGCCGGAGGAGGAATTCAGAATATCTTAAATAAGCTGCACTTAGAGTATGATGATCTTTCTTACAAAACAGATGAGCAATGCCTGATAAAAACAAAAGCACAGGGGCGCAATAAGGGTTATAAATCATGCACAAACCGTTGCGGTTGTAACAGCTTTTGTTTGGGGATATTTTTCCATACGCGACGCGTAGGTTTTTCACGGCTTGATTCACTAGGGATGAACAGGTTGTGGAAAGTTTTGGGCCGAAACACAGACCAGGCCGAATAACTAAAGAAGAACATGGTAAAACCGCAGTTTCAGCAACGAATGGAGCGACCGCGTGAGGGCTATTAAAAGAAATGAACTCGCATTTAGACGCATTAACTGACAGTCTAATCTTAAATAGTTCATTGGTTAATATAGTAAAATTAGAAAGCAATCCACGGCGAGTCCGGGCAACAAGAAGAACGTCATCTGCATATGCAATAGAAGACAAACCAATATTACCGTAAAAAAAAGAACTTCTAAGGGGACGCAGGCACAATGCAAGCACGCATTTAAATATACTAGGAGACAATATGGCACCTTGCCGAACTCCCTTATTAATTTTTACCGGGTCAGATATTTGGCCATTCCAGGTAACTTAAATCTTAGACTTTGAATACCAAGAAGACAATCAACTTAGTACGGAAGGATTAACACCTGAAGACGCAAGGGAAAATAGAGCCTGAGAGTGCACAATATTGTTGACAGAAATATCAACAGTAAGACAGTATAAAAACATTTTAGTTTTTACGGCATCTTTCATGAGTCGGCGTAAAACACGATGTGCATGGGACCAACCGAAACTTTTCCGAAAACCAAATTGAAAAGGCGTAAAATAACAATTCGACTCAATTTCTGGTAGTAGCAACTGTTCAAGGAACTTACTTTAAAAAAAACAATACTGTAATGGGACGATAATTTGCACATGACGTGGGGTCCTTGCCTCGCTTTTGAATAGACGTTACACGGCCACAAAGGAAACTATCAGGAACAAGCGACTGTGCTAAGCAAGACTGGAAAAATATTTGCGGATGGTTAAGTAGAGCAGGACAGTCATAAGCCAAAAATCGGTAAGAAAGGCCGTCACCATCAAGGCTATTTAAACGCTTAATTTTTTTTAAAGCCCGGCGAATTTCAGATATTGCTACAGGCTGGACGGGAGCCTGCAGGAGACAGTATGGTAAAAGCAGTTTAAGCAACGTGAAATAAAAAGACTGAAGAAAACTATTAAATATACTGAACACACGTTTATAATGATCAACAAAATTAGCTAGCAGGAGACAAGATAGGGTAGATGGGGGACATTTCTCACTATTAATAACCTAATTCCAGGAGGCCTTATCGGTGGGGCCTGGCCATGCATTCAAGCGTGCTCTCTTCAAACTGGCCTTATATTCAAGTTTACACTTTTGTTTCACAGAGAAAACAGCTCCAGACGATGGTCGATCACATGATATCCACATGCGTAGCCAAAATTTGGCTTTTGGCTTAGCACGTTTTACTTCAGGATCAACGTTCTAATTAGGCTTTCTTGTACCAATCCAAACTTTATTCACAGGCACTGCAGCTTTGGAAGCTAGTTTAAGGCAATGGACAATTTGATAATATTAGCAATTTAGGTCAACTCTACTTGAAGGCGAGGAAACTGAAGTTTGCAGCAGGTGATATGGCACTTTTAGGGTCAACAGTAAAGCAGTTAGCGTAGCAAGGTATAGTGGGCATTAGCACGATCCCAGTTCAATGTCACTTCGGCTGAGCCGAAAGTGTTTTGCCAGATAGCTCACAAGACAAATTATAGCTAAGAATAAGGTGATCGTCATCAGTCTTCTCTTCGTCCACCCTGACAATCGATGATATTAAGCTGGAACTGGAAGAGATCAGGTGATCCAGGTTTGATTTTGAAAAGCCTCTGTTATGAATATACGTGAATGGGAGGCTCTTAACTATGACGTGATATATACTAGGAAGTGATTCTAGCAAGAGGATTGACCTATCGGAGGTACCAAGAATGTCACAGTTAAGGTCACCAACTAAAACCCAATTTTGGACTTTAAAACGTCGACTTTCAAGTAAAGACTTTAAACTAGAGCAACATTTAGCGAAAGATATGAACGATGCTATAGAACGTCGATTGCAAGCTAAGTAAACGCTTATAAAGGCGGTACTGTCACATTGAATCGCTAAGATGTTATCATCACAATGAATCACAGAGGGCTTTGATGGGAAACAGAAGAAAATTGCTAGGCCACCGGAAAAGTGGCCTCTAGTTTTCTTAGCCTTTTCCGAAAAAAATGGTGGACAGAAGATTGCTTTAGGCTAGAAACGTTTGATTTGGTCAAAACATGTTCTTGCAAGAACAATATTTCATGGACTAATAATTAATTAATTAACAAGTCTTTGTCTTTTGTGCCATTAATATTGAGAGAAGCAAAACTTAAAATAGTGACTTGGTTCATTTTGAAGCAGAGTTCAGAGCTCGTTTGATCACTGGGCAATTCATACTATAGGAAACATGAGCTTCGCCGAAGTTGGCACATTTTCGAGCCTCTAAGCAAAGATTGTCTTTAGTATTTGAACGGCATCCAGAACATTTAGAGCACTTCATCTCATACGGGGCACATGGGCAGTGAGCAAACGAATGATGGATACTTTGGCATCTAAGACACCGTCTGGGCAGTTCTTTGTATTCCGATATTTTAAAAGACTCGTAACCCAAGTACAGACCTATAGCGATGGCAGATTTTACTGCAGCGGAATCAAGGAACTCTAAACGGAATGTATGAGAAGAGCCGATCTGGGTGGCCTCAACAAGACCAGGAATAGCGGAGATGAGTATACTGCTTGAAACACTATCGGGAAGTCCCCTAATTACTCCAAGAGGTTCGCGATCAATCACTTTAGCAAGAATATTTGAATAGCTCGCAACAGCGGATGCGGCTGGAGAATTGGCGGAAACTTTATCCCGCGTAACAACAACCCATATTTTCCTTACCGGATCGACTTTACCGACACAATTCCGTCATGTCTGGCGAAAGAATCAAGCTTTTCCTTGCGAGAAACGGGGTCTCTTAGTTCTGGAGGTAGATATTTAAGAACGACGGCATACGAGAGTTTGGAATTGGTACCCTTACTATCTGAGACCAAAAAACCATTTATAGACGTTGCTGGACCATTGAGGTGAGCAAGCGATTGTAGCTGATCAAGGCACTGGTTGACTTTGGCGGTGAGGATAGAATAAGCTGACGCCGGAATGCTAGGGACTTCAGAGGGGGATTTGATCACGAACTCTGGAAAATCAATATTTTCTGCAGGGCAGCGAAAAAGAGTAGCGATAATGTCCGACAATGAACTATTCTTAGCACTGGGTCCCGAACGACGAGGTATAGGCTCATTTAGGAATCAATTGCTACATAAAAGTTTCTTAGCGCCAAGAACATCTTCATATGGGAAAAAATCAATAGCGTATTTCATAATCGACTGATAGTCCAACCCCTCATTGAGATTGTGCTGAGCAAAGTTCAAAACTGAGCAATAATAAAGCGTACTGGTATTCCAATTGTTTATGATAAGCAAATTTCACTCACGACTCGGCATCAGTCCAAAAACAATTAATCGAAAAAGGTATATCCACAGAGAAGTTCTTAATAAGCACCATTATGAAATGATCCATACTGGCTACACGAATGCAATGAAAATAAATAATAACTTATCTTTGAGTGGGGCAAGTAATCCAAATATTTAAATGCACGACTCAGATGATAGTAGTGCTGAATACTAACTCACCGCCACAATTCATAAATAATCCTTAAGCCGTAATCATGTACAAGTTTATAAATTTATCTAACAAGTTTCAATTACAAGTTCAAAAGTATTTCACTCGTTATTTATTCCGAACAGGTACAGAGTTAATCTGGCTTAAATTCAATTAGTTGTTGACAGGTCAAATACCAAAAGAGAAATGACGCTAATTCAATAACGCTGTTTTTAGACACCAAAATCTTTACTGCAGAGTGAGACAGTTGTAAAGATAGTTTGGATTTCCAACTTTCATAATCCATCATTTGCTTTTACAAAGGGTTTGCAGAAAGTAAAATTTATACTGTGTTTGATTACTGCAAGATTATTTATTCGAAAAGCCCGGTTACTTATCTTTGTATCGTTGGACGGGTTATAAACAATGTCAAAGGCTAAGAGGGTAAGTACTTTAAATGGTTAGGATTAGCTGTTGGATAAATTACACCAGTCCTGCTTATCCCAGAAAATGCAGGATCAGTGAGTGCAAGTGACGACGTTATATGTAAATAAAACACTCATATTTTCAATAATGGAACAAGTATATAAATAATTTCTTAGACCACACTGCTTTTCCATTTACGAAAAAAAAATAATTGAAGAAAAACGGGTTTAATTTCTTATAAAGCAGTGACAACAAAATAAAATAAAAACTACACTTTAGCTAACCAAAAAATAAAAATACTCCGAATATTTCGGCCCCAGGTCCGGGAGCCTTTCTCAACGGAAAAAAAAAACAACAAAAACGGAGAAAATTACAACAATTTAAGACTATATTTAAGACATTATAAAAATGCCACGACAACTAAACCAACATAAAAAATATAAACAATCAAATATATAAGAAACTAAAACTCACATTTTAAAACAAACACTCCCGCAACTGAATGTAACTTTAGAAAAACTGAAGTAATTGGCACTTTCCTCTGCCACGATCGATGTATAGATGGGAATCTATTAAAAATGAAAAATATAAATACTTGCAGCAATACGAAAAGAGGTCACCCAACCCCAAATCCAACCAAAATCTTACAGGTTAATGAGACACAATTATGAATTATAAATTGAATGGATTTTTTCATTTGCTATTTTAGCTGCCGTCCGTTGACTTCTTACAGCATTGACCATGCTTTGACCTCTGTTCGCAAGGTTATTACTTGTTTCAGGACAATTATGCAACTCAATACTCATTGAAGTTTTTGACTGGTCTTTAATTAAACTATTATAAATTGAATTTATTTTAAATTCCCCTTCATCTCTATTGATACTAATACCCCCATAGATAATCTTTTTTATTTGTATAATTTCTCTGAAACTTTGTAAAAGTCCTACAGACTTATCAACAATTTTTGTCTGATCAAATAAAATACTATGATGAGGAAAATTAAACACGTGATCCGCTATAGCGGATTCAAAAGTATCAGGTTTTTATTCTGTATTAGCGAGCAATCTATCGCAGTTTTGTGTTGCTGTAGCCTATTTTTTAAATTCTGCTGTGTTCTACCTACATAAAATTTACCACAAGAGCATGGAATTTTGTATACCCCCTGTTGTATATTTCTTGGAACTTTATCTTTTCCGTTATTTCGCCATGAGCTTATATTTTGTCCTGATTTAAAAGCTGTTTTTATATTATGGTTTTTTAATTCTTTCCTTAATTTCTGTGACAACCTTGGGATATAAGGCAAAGTTATGTAATTTGGTTTTTGATTTGATCCATTTTCTTCTAATTTTACAGGTTCCAGTAACTTTTTTTTTCCTTTTTTCAATTATTTGAGAAATCATATTTTCGGGATATCCATTTCCTACTAGAATATCCTTAATAAAAATTAATTCTCTACTAATATATTCTGGTGAAGCTAAATTTAACACTCTATCCACTAGAGAAATAACTACCCCCCTTTTTACTTGGATCGGGTGATTTGATGTGAAAGACAAATAGCGGTTGTTATTAGTTGGTTTACGGTAAATTGAAAACGCTAGTTTATTATTCTTTCTATGGATCCAAATATCCAGAAACGGTAATTTTTTTCTCTGTTTCATTTTCAATTGTAAAAACTAATTCCCCTCCCAAATTATTTAAATGTTCCAGAAAACCTTCAATTTGTGGTTCCCCATAATTCCAAATAACTAATACATCATCCATATATCTGCCCCAAAATTTAGGTTTTAAAAAATATGTATCAATAGCTAAATTTTCTACATACTCCACATAAATATTAGCTAACAGTGGACTTAAGGGTCCTCCCATTGCTAATCCTCTAACTTGATGGTAAAAATTATCTCTAAATTTGAAATAATTAGTATACCTGCTAGTTATTTTAATTAGATTTAATATAGTTTCAATCTCGATACCTGCAGACAATTCTTCCATTTCACTTTTATGCACATCAAGTTTTTTTGATAAAACAAAAACAGATTTATTGAAAGGTATATACGCATACATTGACTTTATATCAAAACTAAAAAGTCTAGAATCACTTGATATTTCAATATTTTTAAGTTTATTTTTTTAAAATACTGAGTTTTTTATATAAGACTTTTGGAGATATAATAAAGGTTTAAGCGTCTGTGCTACCCATTTTTCAATTTTTTCTGTTGGTGAGTTCCTTGTTGACACTATAGGTCTTAGAGGAATGTCTGTTTTATGTATTTTTGGCAAACCATATATTCTTGGGCAAACCGTCTTAAATTGTTGTAATTTTCTCCTTTTTTGTTTGTTTTTTTCCGTTGAGAAAGGCTCCCGGACGTGGGGCCGAAATATTCGGAGTATTTTTATTTTTTGGTTAGCTAAAGTGTAGTTTTTATTTTATTTTGTTGTCACTGCTTTATAAGAAATTAAACCCGTTTTTCTTCAATTATTTTTTTTTCGGAACAAGTATATGAAACTAAATACTGAAAACAGAATGATCCAGTAATTGTGAAATATGGCAAACCTCAAGGTTTCGTAAATGGACCCAAGATTTTATTCCCAATTTAGACCCTAACTTTAAAATAGACCCTAAGTCAACTTCAATTCTTACTTTATTTCTGCCTTATCAAAACAATATTGTAGCACGAATTTTATTTAGAATCATTTATTCTCGAGCTAACAGAGCTACTGATGGAGTGTGCGCGTGAAATTAAAATTGAAAATCTCGAGAAATAATTTTCCATTTCAGAATCAAGTGGAGACGTTCTTTGTGTTTCAGAGTTTATTTTCCCCTTTTTTGTATTTGTTTGAAATTAGGAATGTTGTTTAAAGTCTTGGTTTAGACATAGAGGTCATGTCTCATAGCTTTTGAAAAAAGTATTATGATCTCACGGATTGTTAGCAATAAGTTTTCGTTAGCTAACAATTGGAAAGCAGAAATAGGCCTAATTTTAAAAGTACAGGGTTGAATTAACCAGCTATGATAATTATTGAAATTATTGGTTTGAGATTATTGATTGTCCCCAGATGGATGGTCGAAAAGAATAATATTTGGCAATCCTCCAACCTTCTTCTGTAAGATATGTCCTAGCCATCTCAAGCTTTCTTTACAACCTCTAGGGAATGGGGTCGAACCACAATTTTAGTACACTCAAATATATGTCCCAAGGTAAATCAAACGGGTGCCTAGAACAATTCTCAGACAATTTCTATGAAGAATATTCAAAAAATATTCTTCTGTCTTTAGAATTACGCTAAAGCTTTTAATTGTTTTAAAAAGCAAAATTGTGGCAAAGAGTCAAACGTTAGCGTAAAGAGCGAGGGATTGCGGAGGGGACAACCCATTTCATATACGGAGTAATTTCTGTTCGTTTTAAGTTTTAATGTCGCTCCTTACCTTCAGTTAAAAAAACTAGTTTTTTTTATGTAATTTCTGAACGTTTTTGAATTAATGCATGTTTGATTTTGGCTCTCCACACATAAATTATTAAAATGAAATTTGCAAATTCATTCCTTTTTTGGCTAAATGGCTTTCTCTTAGTTTTGATCCGACAATTTTGAGAAATAAGGGATGGGTAAGGAAGCCTAGTTGCCATGCAATTTTTCGGTTACATAAAAAGGCAATTAAAAATTTTAATTTTTAACGAATTTTTTTATTAGTAAAAAATATAACTTAAGAATTAACTTACGTAACAAACTTTTATATTCTTAAATTTTTATTATGTATTCATATACATAATAGGATTTGTACCCTCGTTAATACCTCGCTCTTTACACCAATTCTTTAAGAATGACCCCTGAATCAGAAAGGCCGTAGAATAAATAGTTGAAATTACTAAAAATACTATAGCATAAAGAGCGAGGTATTTATCTCCTCCTTAATACCTCGCTCTTTATAATAAAGTATTTTTAGAACCCCTCATATGCGTAATAATATCTGTTCGTTTTAAGTTTCAATGCTACTCCTTAATTTCAATTGAAAAAACTTTTCCATGTTTATTTTTTCATTGTTTTTATAGTAATTTTAGAAAATCCTGCCCCCTTTTCATCGAATTTCTGTTCCCCCATGACATATTTTTCCAAGGGAAGATCCTCCCACATATCCCCCTCCCCTCAAACCCACCCCCAAAACCAAAAAAAAATCTCCTGAAAACGTCTGTACACTTCCCAATAACCATTATTATATGTAAACACTGGTCGAAGTTTGTATCTTGCAGCCCCTCCCCTAGGGACTGTGGGGGAATACGTTATTCCCAAAGACTTAGTTGTTCTGGCTTTTGACTATGCGGAGCAAAATGGCTATCTCAAAATTTTTATCCGTTGACTTTGGAGAAAAAGTGAGCGTGGGAGGGGGCATAGGTGCCCTCCAATTTTTTTGGTCACTGGAAAAGGGCACTGAACTTTTCATTTCCGTTAGAATGAGCCTTCTTGTGACATTCTAGAACCACTTGGTCGATACGATGACCCCTGGAAAAAAAAACAACAAACTAACAAATAAACACGCACCCGTGATTTGTCTTCTGGTAAAAAATATGAAATTCGACATTTTTGTAGATAGGAGCTTGAAAATTCTGCTGTAGGGTTCTCTGATACGCCGAATGCGATGATATGATTTTCGTGAAGATTTTATGACTTTTAGGGGGTGTTTTCCCCTATTTTCTAAAATAAGGATATACTTGTGAAATTCTAAACCAGTGCATATTCCCTTAAAAAAATTTCCTCTTAAAAAAAAAGATTATTGATCGCACCAGCCTCTTTTTCTTTCTTTTTCATTCTTTCCTTTTTTTTTCTTACTTTTTGCTCCAATACTCACTGAATGTCTGCCAAAAGGGTGGGATTCAACCTTACAATAGGCTTTGGAGAAACTGAGTAATATTCTTTATCCAATTTTGGCCACACGCCTCCACCTGCCCAAGATAAATGCTGTTAGGCTAAACAACATTAGGAAAATAGGCAACCCCTGGAAGAACTGACCCCATCTAAAATGTTTTAGATGTGTATTAACACTGTTCTTGGCTGGAAGAAGTAGCATGGCACGTTCATTTTTTAAACGAAAAAGATCGCATTACGATAATTTTTCAAAATACGAATTAAACAACTGCAAAACAAAGTCAAAAAAATTAGTAAATGAGGATTCCTTCAACACTGCGTAAAATATATACAAATATTTCAAAATTATATGAATGTATTTCTTATTGATGCTTTTTATTTTATTTTGATTTATTTATTGATTACACTTTAGTTTTTATTAGCCTTTTGGTGGTTGTCTCTGAGCTATGTTGGGTATTTTTATTGGGCATAGTACCTTATTGTTGCGAGAGCAACGCTTTTTTTTTTCTAGAACCTCGATTTCAGCTTATTCCTAGATAGCGGTAAGTGTATAACCTTTGCGGTTTTTATGGAAACTGTGGACCTTAGGCCAGATTGATGAATATGACTTTGCATTTGGAAAGATTCGTAAAACTCTTGCCTGGGGCCAAAAAGGATAATTTTTGCTTGTGTTTCTACCCATTTCTGTTCGCGATTTCAGCTTAGTTTATCATTCGATTTGTCGCACTTAGGATTGCGGTAGAGAAATGGTATCAGATTTGCCTCTTCAACTTTAAAAGTTCTCTTATTGCTGAAGAAATTAGAGTATATCCTTTGTTCCTTTCTAAATAATGACGTTAGAAACTTGGCCAAAGGCAAAAAAGTCAACTTTTGAACTAAGACAGATATATTATTTTCGACGGCAGTCATTCGCTCTTGATGAACCAATCAAAGCATATGTCATCCATTTTTTGGTAGAAAAATTCCTTCATGAGATATACCAGTTTGAAAGTTTAAAGGGGTTGACAACTTCAGTAGTAAGGTACACATTGAAACCAAAAATTGACCGATACCAATTGTGAAACATATAGGGGAGTTTTAAGCAGCAGTCAGCTGCTAGCTCATAATCATCTTCGGCAGTGAGGGGTTCGCAAATTTTGCTAGTTGGTGTACCTATTATTTGTTTCCGTTGTATTTGATGGTAAGAGCAACTTGGTTCCAGTGGTAAGACATGTAGGAGACTTGTAAGTAATAATCGGCTGTTAGGCTACAATCATCTTCAACGATGAAGGGTTTGTAACATTTGCTAGTTGCAATGAGGGGTTTGCAACTTTTGCGAGTTGGTGTAACTAGTATTTATTTTAAGATTCCTACAGATTAACAACTTCAGCGTTTAATCGAAGCGAGGAAACAAAACCAAAGTGTTGCTATCGCAATTTTTACTCGGCGAACCCGAACAAAGATTGCCGTAACACATCAAGTTGCCCATGTAACGTAGATCTAGTTTTGACTTGGTTTACAGCGGGTGGTACACGTCATTCTTTTCTTTTTCAGTATATTTTTCTCTCTCTTTACCAATACCTGAATTACTGGAAACGCGGCCTTGGAGGGGGAATATGCTCAGTTTTTTTTTTTTTATTCAAATTTGTTTATGTAGTTGAACCAACAGACTCTGAACTATTATTTTGATTGTATAGCCAATAGCCATCCTCGACCAAACAAAGAACAAAAGCTGAACCAAAATCGTAAAAACATTACAAAGTCAGAAACTCAGCATAAAAGGTTCAATCAAATAACAACGTTTTTCTTCTTTTTGTTTCGAGTTGTGTATTTTTTATTGACTCTTATATCTATGATTTTGCTTTATTTTTCTTTCAAAGCTATGAGAACAGCTATGATTATAAACCCAAAATATGTGTTCTGTCACATTCCACCGATCTTGAATAGTCAGAAGAGAAATGGCAGTAATATCACACAAATACAACAATACCCACATTTCCATTGAGCTAGAAGTTGCCTAGAGAGACCTGGGCATCAAACTTGAACCATGCTTGAACTGACAATGAATTGGCTGATGAATTAGTCATTGAGGTGTTCGCAAGTGCTCGTTAAGACTATTTCAGAGAAATACATGGATTCGTTTTCAGTTGTGCTGCTACTCTGTTAGCTACCATTCCCTTAACAAGTACAGTTTTCAGCAGGACTTTTTGGATTTCAGGGATTATTTTAAGCACCACAAACTGGCTGAAATCATACTTCAAAGAAACACAAAGGAGATTGAACACGCTTATCTACAAATTGGGATCTGATGGTGAATACTGATCATGTTTTAAGCAATTGAAGAATTCAAAACATAACAAACACTTCCATAGTTGGTATACTTTTGCATCTGAGCCAGAGCATAGCAAGGCTTATTCAACAATAACCATGTCAGCAACAGCAAGACATATTGAAGAGGAGACGTACTGCTTTACAGTGCCCTACCCTCCTGAAACTCCACAAACCAGTATAAAAATGTTAAAAGGTTTGACAAAAGCGGACATTTGACACTTGATGCGGTCACCATCGATAACAGATTGGCGAGGATCACCCCATCCCCCTCAGCTTTAAACAGTCATTAGCAATTAGAAAATACTTATCGTCAAAATTATACGCTTTACAGCAAACAATGAGAAGAAAATTCATTTTTCCTCAAGGAAAGATTGATTTATCTATTTTTTAAATAAGTTTTTTATATTTTTTTTATTTGTCGGTTGTCAACAGCTCTTCTGTGTTTTTTTTTTTGGCAGAAATCTAAAATCTAAATCTTCTTCTTACTAAAATTACTTTCTTAAGCTCATGATGGTGCCACTAGGGAGGATTCTTCTCTATGGGTAAACAGAGCTACCCCACCCTCAGTTGACTCCACAGCCAACTGTTAAAAAATCTTCAGAAATAAATAACGAATAGAAAAGGGGCTATAAAATCATTAGCTTTAAAAATTACATTTTACATCTAGATGACTCTTCTGTTATGGAGAAATCCGAAAATCTAAATGTTTTTTAAAACCAAACCTTATTTCTTAAGATGTTCTTATGGCTCTTTCCGTAGCATTTACTATGTGTAGGTAAACAGAACAACCGAACCCTCCTAAATCTCTGTGGTACAGGATAGAATAACTGCAGGAACAGCTTGGGTCCTTCACATCTCGAACAGCCCCCCTCTTTAATGCTGACTTTTTAGTAGAAAGATAGATATTTGTCATTTTATTTGAACTTGAATCCTACAAAATTTTCAATCAGTATGATTGGAGGCAAAAACTGGGTCTATGGGCCTTCCAACGGTACCTCCCCTAGCAGAGTTTACAAAATAAGATGGACATATTCTACCTTGTTTGAAGCAAAATTTGACAAGGATTTTCTCCCGCATTGTTGGAGGCATAAAAAAGATCCACTGCCCCTGCAACACCGCCCTTATCGCAAGAACAGCAGCAGAGAAATGAGTAGGTTTTAATTCAACTGGTTAAGAAACTATCTACAACCAAGTAATTTTTGACCAAAAAAATCGAATATTGGCCCCCATTCTATGTTTTCAAAATATGTTTCTGGGCATTTTCAATGAAAAAAAAAGCCAAAAACCTCACTCCCATCCAAAAGTTTTTGTGTGTCTTTGCGGGAGTTTTTCGTGTGCGTGCATTCATTAGAGAAAATCATA
Organism: Artemia franciscana; assembly: GCF_032884065.1. Classification (NCBI taxonomy): domain Eukaryota; kingdom Metazoa; phylum Arthropoda; class Branchiopoda; order Anostraca; family Artemiidae; genus Artemia; species Artemia franciscana. The sequence goes on along the minus strand of NW_027062754.1, from coordinate 29,771 downwards.
AAAAAGTTTTCACCAACCGCTTAAAAAGGATTTTGCATATGGTCCAGGCGCTAGCAGCCTTCGAAGGATTTTAACTCTATTACTGAAAGCGACTTGTAAGCAAAGATCCACGAGCATTTTCATTGTCAGGTTGGGGGGTTAGACACTTCTGTTAAGCGTCTATTATTAGATTTTGATAAGCATTTGAGGATAAAAAAAAAATCGTCTCCATCTCTATCACATAGGATGACTTGTAGTCAAAAATCGTAGAGTATGTTCATCATCAGTTGCAAGGAGCTACAAATGTTTGGAAGTTGACCATTGATTGTTATGACATTGATTGATTGTTTATGACATTGACTGTCATTGATTGTTATGATCATTGATAATTACATTTTTTAAACAATCAAACAAATCGGAAACTAATGGCATATTTGAGACAAAGCACCATCTTATATTCTTAATTTCCATGCCGGCTTGGGTTCAGCTCCGAGAGATGAGACACCATCCTCTTCCAAGACTTCCGGTTTTGAGTAGTCGCAAGTACATCTTAAAGTCTTATTCCTGCCTTGCTAAGGAAGTGATGTAGGCTTTCAAAGTTTCGGAAGACCATTCTTATTCTTGGACGACCACATGGTCGCCCCCTGCCTCCAAAGCAACATAGCCAATCTATTCTGCTTATTGCATCTTCAGGAATACAACGTGAATCGGGTTAGGTTTTATATTTTTGGGCAATGTAACAAAACATTAGGTGTATACATAGTGCACTTTTAAAAGATGTCAGGCGCAGTGCCAGAAAATGAATAAAAAAGTTCGTTTTAAACAGGAACAGTGTATTTTGGGACCATCTTTCAGAAACACATCATAATTTTTATTGAAGAAAAAGGTCTTCTTTGAACATCATTTTTATAAGCTTTGAAACGTTGACAACGACAATGTCGAGCAAAATTGATTAAAGAAATAAACCATTCTTTTAAGTTTATCTTTTAATTATTGTCCACATTTATTTTCATTGGTGGCTCTTCTTTGGTGAAAAGAAAAAGTTATCAATTCTAACCTTTTGACAAGTTTGGAAAAAAGAACAACAGAGAAACGTGGGGACTACTTACCAAAAATCTTGAGACTCAAATTTTTTTTTCTTTTTAGCAGCTTGAAATTTCATGCTGGGCACAGTGAAATCAATCAAGTTTTTGAGAAGTAGCGGTATTTGTCGCTCCAAGAAAAAAAATTTGTGACAGCTTACGAAATATAAATATAAAGGATTTTAGATTAGATTTTAGATTAGATTAATTTATTTCAAAACATGTATACAAAACATTTTGCTGCACTTGAGATAAGTGAGTAGATTTATAGATAAGTGATTTTTCTTTTCCTCTTTAATAGAACTAATAACTAACCTGACTTTCATAAGGAATACAATCAATATTGATTTCCTTCAAAGTTTCTAGGAAATTGGACAGCTTGAGACATTTGACAACTTCAACAATTTTGTTGAAAAGCTCATCTGGACACGCTGCATGCAAATAAAACATAGAATTAGTTAAAGGCAACGACAAATAAAGCGAAAAAATACTTAAAATAAAGCAATTTGAGAGTGAAAACTAAAATTTTTTATTAAACTTTCCTAACCTAAAAAACAGCTAACTTTATTCTGATATAACGAACAAGTGAAGTTACTAGGCATATTTTGGTTGCCAAGTCCCCCTTAAAAATTTCAATTTAAAAACTTGAATCCTTTAAAATACCTATCTAAATCAGAATATTCAACTTCGTCTAATCATATTTATAATAGTTAATATTAAACGTGAAATTACCGTCTAACTTAATTCAATCAAATTCCAGGTTGTTACGTCTGCTAGAAAGCTAGAATTTCTGGTCTTTCTAGAAAGCTTTAATATACATAAAATGAGAAATCACTTGAACACCTATCTAAAATAGTTTATCAATAGCAAGTGTTCTCCGATGCAAATTCGGACAAATGGGTGCAATACATCCAACTTCTTTGTGGAGTATTTTTTAAGTGTTGTTGTTGCATATTAACTTCATTTACAATGTTTTTTCTCTGTGTTTCATTTTTCACTGTTTTTGCTGCTTGTTCGTTTTAAAAGCAGCTAAAAATGGTTATCTTTTCTTATTTGTAAATGCAATCTTACCGGCCGAAAAAAAAAAAAAATAATTTCCAACCCGAAAAAGCCAACCGATACTAAAACGTATTTATCATCAGCCGATATGGGATTCAGCTATCGAGGTCAAATTCGACTCATTTCAAAACATATCTTCAGGGCTCACCGTATTTAGACTTTATCGTATTTAAGAGGCACTATGTTTGACGGCAGTTAGTTTCAAATCTAGATTAAGGATGGTTCTCCCCCAATCTTGACATGGGGAATCCAAAGGGCCTGTTAGAATTTTTCTATCTGATTTACTTTCTAAAATACAGCCTGGTATCTACAGGGGTAAAACCTGACTTTATTGTTTCCTAGAGGCAAGACATGACATAAGTATGGCACAAGAAAAGAAAACTTAGCATCTTCATTCAGCAGAATATGAGTTGCAAAGACAGGAGCAAAGCAAAATTTCTTAAATCTATTCATAAGATTCTTTATCTGTTTCTTCTGATCAAAAAAAAAAAAAAAACAAAAAAAAACAACAAAAACGCTGTTTTGAAATTTTCGCAAAAAAATTGTAACATGCGTCGCTTTTCAGTACCTTACAAATAATAGTCTTTTACTGACTATTAAATGAAAAAACAAGCTTTTTAACGAAAAGTAAGGAGCGTATTCATTTTTAACATGTGTGTATTTTGAGCGTGTACTTCAGCAATAGCGATTATGTCTGATCTATATATTTTAGAAAAGGAGTCTAATTCATTAAGTTTTTCAAAATTAAGACTTTCAGCGTTGCTTAACAAAAGTGTGGGAAATTTAAAACGACCTGCAAAGGTACCATTTTTACACTTAACTTTATTTAAATTACAAATGGGTACAGGGGGTGTGGTGGGATTCTTAGCGGGGGCCAGATTAATGTAGTCAGAACAAGGGACCAAGGGAGCACATTTGACTTTATTGGATGACTATTAGGGTCAACATCGATAGATGAATTATCTTGTTTCCGAAACAACCCTCTTGTTTTCCAAAATTCAGGAGTGACATGAGCGAAAACACATTCTCTGTTGCTACAAGTTAAGACACTACACAAATCTACGTGGTCAAAACTGCAATCATTTTTGTTGCAACATTTTGATCGGAAATTTAAGCATATACGCAAAAACTGACACTTTTTCTTCAGTCTGCAAAACCCTCGTTCAAAGAACCGGCAAAGCATGTTGTATTTACGAGTTCTTACGTCACTTTTCTCTACGAGCGTCGGAGGGGGGGGGGGGGCATTTGCACTAGTTGATGACGTATCACCAGGATTCATTTCGTCTGACAAGATCGCACAGTCGTGGGCTAGGCTTGGGCTAGATGTTATGTTTTGCAATTTATTATCAATGGGTGCATTTCGGTTAGCAACAGCGATATCTTTGTCCGTTTACGTTGACTGGGTAACTTGGTCACGGGGATTTGCGAAGGGTCACAAGGGCGGGTTTCGATAGCCACCGAAAGTTCTTTTTTCAGCTGGGCTATAAGAAAGTCTTTAACCTCAAAATGGCCTGTCAACACTTTAATTTGATTGTTCTTTTCCTCCATTTCTGACAGAAACATTGAGTGCCTTGTCCAGATTTCTAAATTTTCTGCTTGACATGCCAATAAACTTGCATCCAGGGTCTTAATTTTCTCACTTAGACGGATTGTTTCGGATTCATAGTTGGGAATGTCTACACTTTCCGCAGACGGCTTAGTCCCTTTCGGTATATCAGAGTTAGTTTTAGGTCCCGTAATAATTTGTGATGAAGAGGTGCCGATTCCGCTTCCTCTTGCAGGTCTCTTCGCACTAGGCTTTTGTGGGGGTTGAGATGCTTGCGACTTCGGAGTCACGGGTATTTTTTTTGCAAGACATTCCATGCATAACCATTCGCCGGAATGGTCCTTTAGTCCGATTTGGGCGCATTTATTAACGCCCGCGTGGTACCAACGGCCGCATCCTGACACGCATTGGACAGAATTTGTGGTTACCAGCAGTCGGGCACTCGGGACAATAGTTTTTTGGTTTCGACATATCACAATAGTTGCTTTGGGACTCGAGTCAGGCAGTTGCAACACTAGACAGGGAGAGTCAAGCAGTGGCAACACTGGAGGAAAGGAAGAATTATTCAATTTTAGTTTAAGTAAGGCACATAAGCAATCTTGAATGCAATTAAATAACACCTCAGTCACTTAGATGTTTTCGCAATTAATAATTAGTTGTCTAATAATTCAAGTTCTGATTATAGAAATATTTTCAGTAGAAGTCCATAGGGAATCACGATTGAGTCTTACTGTATAATGAGATTATATCCAGATTGTAGTTCAATTAAGAGAAGTCCATAGAAAATCACGATTGAGTCTAACTGTATAATAAGATTATATCCAGATTGTATCAATAAAGGTGTTTACTGTATGAACTCTCAAACAAGACTGTAAACAAGACTTGTAAAGGCGTCGAGGGCTAGACATGTCGTCAAAGCATGAATCATGGCTTTATTTTCACTCTGTTCTTTTCTTTCTGCACGTTGACAGCCAGTGACCTTCAACTAGCTGCCAAAAGTGTGGATTTTTGCTGCTCCTTTTTATTGAGCTTTGATTTCTCTTATTAGAAAAGTCTGCAACTGGCTCACTTGACTCCTCAATTTTAAATTTGAGTTTTTTTGTTGCTAGGTTTTTTACTTATTGAATCAGTGAATGAACTACTTTATTACCTTTTATCTATTTTAAACCCAATCCGAAGTTTGTCTTTCTATTTTCCCTATTTTTTCCACCATTCCCATACGTTTCAAAATAACCTTGTATTTCTTCAAACGCACCAGAATTGACTGAACACTGATCGCCAGAAGTTCAACTCTACCTGCACTGCGTTAATCCTGTTATGGGAACTGTCTGATCCAATCAGGAGTTTTTTGACAGCACTTAATTGTTTTGAATGTCTTTTGCTTTCAAATCGTTGCTTTGAAAATCGGTTCAGATTATTTTCTGGACTTCCTTTGGTGTGTACCAGCCAAAGGAAACAAATGGTTAAAAACGATAAAATGGATAGGCCGGTTTTTGATAACGATTTCTGGGAGAGGAATGGCGGGGGGACATTTTATAGGCAAGGGAAAGGGCTAAGAAGCCTTCAGAATGGCTTTTTTCTAAAAAGGTAGCATGGACTTGATATCAGAAATATATATCATGAAAAGAGAAATCACCAATGCTACAGCACAAACACACAAAAAAAAAAAAAAAAAAAAAAAAAAAAAAAAAAAAAAAAAAAAAAAAAAAAAAAAAAAAAGAGACAGAAGGAGAAAAGGAAGACTGTTTTCCTAAATTAGTGATTAATATAGACCAGCACTTGAATGAGGACTTAACCCTACTCATCCATACAATCACATAGGTATATCTGATTCCATAGAAAATTTAACCCAGACTGTTTTATATTAAATTTTCTATAAATTGTCTTACAGACAAGTATGAAGGGGAGGTGGTTAACCCTTTAGTTAAGAAGCTGATTCACCAAGGGCGGTTAGCCAAAAGGTAAACTAAATGCCGTAAGTAAAAATATGCTTAAAAATATACAGTAAATATATATTTTTTTTCAAAGAGAAGCATTCAGATCAAATGAGCAAGCTAAATACCTCTGGTAAAAAATACATGAGCAGCCTTGTATTTTTTTCTCCATGGATATGTAATGTCAGATATGAGAGATTCTACAGAATCATTTGTAGGACTCAAAAGATAAACAGCTTCCAAAGAAGGATGTGGCTCCCTACTTCTGTCTAATAAATCTTCAATAGCTGAAAATGAAAGTTAGATCTTTTCAATATTTTGACAAAGCACTCTTAAACAATAGAAAAAAACACAACAAATTAATTGAACACTAATTTAGGCTAACTCATTTAATAATAGTTCAAATCAACAAAAAAAATAGTATAATTCTAGAGAAGGCTCTTTAGAGAAGAACATATGTTAAGGAAACAATTCATACTTCATAATATGAAGAATAATTGTAACTAGCGCATTTTGCATGGAGCACCACTATACTTTACCCTCCACTCCAACCCCTAATGTGCAAACATATAGCCCAAATTATATAGTTCTCCTCTCATCTTTTAATGTGTCTCTCTTGTTTTAACCTGTGTACCTATAAATTGAACCAACTGCGACGAAACAAGAGATAGAAAAACAAGCGACGGACGGCAGACTGAATAGGAAATATATAATTTGGGCTATTGAACATTATCGGGGGGGGGGGTAAAGTATAGCGGTGATGCATGTAAAATGTGTTAGGTACAATTTCTGAATATTATGAAGTATGAACTGTTTGCTTAATATGTTTTCTTCTTTACAAATCCTTCTCTAGGTTTATATCCAAAAATTTTCTCACTTCTACCAAAAAGAAAAAATGGTGTTTTTTATACTATACAAATAGGTGTTTTTATACAAAATTAATAGTACTAAAATTGCACTTACAAGATAATAATCAGGAAAAATTGCGTTAAAAGGGAGGGAAGGACAGTTTTACAATTTCTAGAAGGTGTTTTCAGAAGAAAAACCCATAGCCTCCCCAAAAATTGTTCAAAAGTGAGTGAATTTAATATCAATCAATTCAGTATTTTTTACAGTTTTCTTACAGTATCAATTGAAATTGCCATGTTTTTGAGATGCATTCTAATGTGCCTTTTATTTTGACACTGTTTTGTCTCTGTTTGACTGCATTATGCCTGGTCTGAATTGCTGTGGTAAGGGTCATAAGGACTCTACACTTTAGTGAACTTATACACAAATTCTAGACAGTGGATTTCTACCAAGTGTTACTTTATTTATAAGATACTTAGAAACTACCATGCCTTCCTATTCTTTATTAAGCTCCTTGTAAAATATATAAGCCGATTAAAGAGACCACATCCCCTCTCATTCCCAAAATATAACTGCGTAATCAAGAGAAAATGTAGGACCATGTATAATCCTTTGTAAGTATAATCTCAGTTAATGTGTTCACTGGTTTATTTTAACTGATCGAAATTGATTTATTTATTGACATTTGAAATCAACTCATGGTATGTATACAAGTTTTCATCGCAATTCGGCTTTAGGAACAAGAAATCAGCTCAAATATCAGAACCATCTAAGTTTAATTCCACCTTTAAAATTAATACGCAATATTCCACATTTATCAACGACTTTCAGCCAAAATGGTGATTTTTTCTATTAGATACGAACAAAGCTAATAAAATTGAGAGACAAAAATGAACTTACTTATTTTTTCTGCATTAATTTCATAGATTGTAAAGCAAGAGGAAACCATTTTCAATGAAAGTCGATCAACAACAAGATTTCTCCAATGTGTGCCAATCTCATTACTTCTGAGAACTTCGTTCATGATTTCTTGTAAAAAGAAAGAAATAAGCATCAAAATATGCAACTGGCAAAAGTAAACAAATTTGAAAATTATTGCCAAGGACACAAAACGTAACGCAAATAGAATTGGATAACTTTTGGAAAACTTAAAAAACCTAAAAGATAAAACAAAATTAAATCCTAAAGAGAACATAGAACAGATTGTCAAATTTTAGGGACAAAATCAAAGGGTACACATCATGAAGAGAAAATCCTACCTATATCCCTTCTTTGCTTATCCGAACTTGTTAGAGAAGGAGCAATTTCCTAATAAATGTATTAAGTAGTAGTATCTTCTTCAAAATGAAAATGACTTGGTCTTAAACAGATTCAAGGACAAAGGAGGATGCATACAGAAGGGGCCTAGGTCTCAAAATAAGATTTCTGAGTGTCTTCCCCAGGCTGCCAGAAAAGGAATTCTTTTATTACTTAACGTTGACTTTTCACCTGTTTTAATTCCTCTTTTAAGCAGCATATTCTTTGTAGCATTTTTCTTCAACCCTCTTGTACCCTGAACTCCCAAAACTCTTCAATTTGATAACATTTTTAGCTAGGACACTCTAATTATCTGAATAGTTTAAGTTCAGGAGAAATTACTTTTTCATTTGATGCCACTTCTTGTATGCAAAATGCACAAAAATAATACCAATGTAAAGTGTAGACACTAGAAACACAGAGAATTTTCAACTTCAATTTAGATAGTGTAATTATATAATTGCCCAAAAGTGGACATCACCAGTGGACCAGCTAACAGCATCCCCCTCCCTACAAAACAAAACAATTGGGAAGTTCAAAGTTTCTGAAAGAGACCTGGCATTCTGGAGGTAGGTAGAATACCAATACAATAGTTCTGGTGAAAAGGTAGAATACAATTAACAGATTTGGTACCTAATTTCCCATAAACAGGGGAACCAAGTCTGCATACCTCCAATAAAATTGTTTTTTTCATCAGTGGGCACATTGCCAATTTATGAAAATGTAAATGAGGATAGGGGTAGGGGAAAGGATTTTTTCAAATTGTTTAATAGATACAAAACAAAAGGTTTTTTAATCTAGAGAAGGGGGGCATTTTTCTTTATTGAAAAGACCAAAAGAAGCGTTTTCAAATCTTGAAGGATAACCCTCCTCCTTTCTTAAATTAACATCCAGGGCAGTCGGGTACTGCAAGCTAAAGTAAGGTGCTAAATTTATCAATTATGTGTTTACCAGATCAAACAGGAACATTAAACGTTAGCATGAAAGTTAAATTTGTTAGTGTAGTAGGTGAAAATTGTGCATATTGAAGATTAAAGGCTGGAGTACTGATGGGCATATAAATATATTTTCCATTTCTATTCTTTGGCCTGTTACATGGATTCTATTGGCAATAGTTTTGTGCATGGTCTCTTAAAAACCGAACATTATACCATAATGAAAAGATTCTTAGTTCATTTATTCAAGAAAATTCTACCAATCCAATTTCCAAAGTTGACTCCAGTTGAAATGTGTCCCCAACCCGCCTGTCCTTAAAAGCTGGGTATAGCTCTAGGATACATAAAAAAAAAAAAATCCTGAATTAGTTGTTGTTGTTTTTTCTTTGTTTTTTTCATTAGCTTTATGAGCTAATAGTAGATGATAAATTAGCACAAAACCAAGAAACTGTGAAAGTGAGAAAATTTTGCGTTAGGATGGGGAATGGATGAAGCTAACTGGAGTAAACTCAGAGAACAAATTGACACAGTTTTTCTGAACTTTATGAAGCAAATATCTCAGTATTATAGTGTTTAGTTCAAAATAAGTCATGGACAAAACAGTTACCATTTGAATAAATATTATTATTTACTGAAATGAGTCTTATTTGAGAGTTTGTTGGTTAAAAACCTTATTTTTTCATATATAAGAAAGCCTTATTTGAGTGTCCGTAAGGTAAACACCTTATTTTTGAATATAACCTATTAATACAGTAAGGTTATGTGATTTTCCTATGGGCATTTATTGAAAATTCGTTCATAATCAGTTTTAATTCATTTGCTGGCTAACCACATTCTGCAGATGAAGGATGACAGATTGCCAAAGATTTTCCTTTTCAGGCAACAGTCTAGGACTAAATGGAAAGCAATTCGTCTGCGGTTGGGGTGGGAGGATGTCATAAAGAAAGATTTAAAGGAAATGGGAACTTCCTGGGAGGGTGTTAAGAGGGTTAAGAGGATAGTCAAAATGGCATAGATGCAATATCTTAGGGCAAGAATAGAAAATTAAGTAAAAACCATCAGGGAAAGTTGATGAATTTTTAGAGATATTACTACTACTATTACTGATGCTAGTACTCCTATGAAACTAAATAAAGACAGTCTAGGAGCATCCAGATTGTCAAAAGGCCACAGATGCAGAACATCAGGAAGGAAATAGAGTATTCGGGTATAGGAAATAGGGTATATGCAGGACATCAGGAGGAAATAGGGTATTAGCTAGAAACTTTAAGGAAAATTTTTTATTGCTAGAAAATTAAATCAAAAGCAGTTTGTTCGTGCTGGTTGTCAAATGGAGATATCAGCAATATCCCTGAAACAGTTGAATGAATGAAATGAAACCAAATGAATGAAACCATTCATTTCTGAAGAATGGACACAGCCCATTGTTGTTCCTCTCCAGCTATAGGTCTGGCTTGGGTTAAATACCCAGCAGTAAGACACCTAATCATGACTTCAACAGTTAAATCATCACAAAATGTCTATTATACCACCAACAGAGCCAAGTATTTCACCCATTTTTTTTTCCAAAGTTATCTTTTCTAAGTATGTCATGAGTTTGAATGCTTTAACCACACACAATATTAGTAATTTTAAATGCGTTATTCAACAGTGGAGCCTAATCATGGATGCACACTTTAACATCGAGCCTAAACTTGGAAAATGTCTAATATCAGACACAAGATCCTAAAGTTAGAAATAAATTTTAAAGAACAAGTTTTTTCAACTGAAAGCAAGGAGCAACATTAAAACTTGAAACGAACAGAAATCAATACGTGTATGAGGGGTTCACCCTGTCGTCAATATATTACTTGTTTTAAATAAAAATTATAAATAAATATAAAAAACAACTTTTTTAAATTTAATTTCAGATCGTTTTTAAATAAAGCTGGGAAATCCAGTGCCCCCTTTATGGAAAGTCCCATCCCCCATGGAAAGATCTTCCCATGTAAACCCCACACTTCAAACCCTATCAGAAGAAAGCCCCCCTGAAAATGTCTGTTTACTTTGCAATAACATAAACTACTCACCACAGCACTAAGTTGCCTCAGGCCAACACAGCTACGCATGCTCCCCCTCTTAAACAATCAATTCAAAGCCTCCCTTTATACACCCTCCCAGCAAGTTTCCATTTCCATTAAATCTTTATTTATGATACCCTCCCACCCCAAACAAGGATGACCTACTTTCTGTTTAGGCCTAGAAGATTGGTCAATAAGGAAAATCTTCAGCCATCTGTCATCCTTCATCCTTAGAGCATATCCAAGGCATCTCAACCTTTTTTTTATTATAGCCCTAGAAAGTGGGATTGAACCATATTTTTCGTAGAGCCTAGTGTTTGAAATACGGTCAGTCAGCCAGGTACCCAGTACAATCTGTAGTTGATTTCTCTTGAAAAGTTTTAGTAAATTTTCATCTGCTTTTCAGAGCACCTATGGTTCAGAGCCATTTTTTACCATTGTCATCACTGTAGCTGCCAATATTGTGATCCTGGTTTGCAGACGTATCTTCCTATTCTTTCACAGTTTTTTTTTTTTTTTTTTTGCTTAATATGAAAGAACACCCTGAGCCTTTGCTATTCTATTTTTAACACCTTCACTGCTCCCACCATTTTTACTAATAATAATACCAAGGTAAGTGAAGTTGCCCACCTGATCAATCTTTTCGTTACCTAACGTCACCATTTCATCTTCACTTATTAATAACCCTAGTGACTTAGTCTTCTTAACATTAATTTTCAAACCTATTCTAGCACTCTGAACTCGCAAAACCTCTAAAAGTTAATTCATTTTGCTCAAACTTTTATTCGATATGCTTAAATCTTCAGCATAATCTAAGTTCAGTAGAGTTTTTCCTTCCCAGTTGATTCTGTGGTCTCTGGTTGCCATTCCTCTGCTCCTCAAGACAAATATCAAGATAATCTATATAAAGGGAGATAGAACACAACCCTGCTTAACTCCTGAAAAACAGCTGCTACCCTCATTTCCTACCTTAACCACAGCAGTAATATTCTTGTACCTAGCACTAGTTACTTTAATGTATTTGTCTGGTATACCACATAAGGATGAGACCTTTGCTAAAGCTCTTCTATCAACAGAATCAAACACTAGCTCATAATCTATAAAACTGAGGACCAAAGGTGTTTGACAACTAATGCACTTCTCAATTATTAATCTAAGAGTAAAAATTTAGTCCACACATCCTCTACCTTTTCTAAAACCACACTATTCTTCTCTTAAAACTTTGTCTATAGCATCTCTCAGTCTAAAAAGTATCATATTACTAAGTAATTTGCTACCTACAGACACTAGACTAATGCCTCAATAATTACAACACTTGCCCTTATCACCTTCCTTATACAGTGGTTTAATGTCAGAGCCACCATATTTAAGAAACTCATTTACCACCCTATCAGCACCTGGAGCCTCATTATTTTTTAATCCTTTTAGTACTGTTGTTAATTCTTCCTCATAAAACAAATCTTCCTTCACATCAAAGGTAATAGTGTAACAGTTTAAACAGAGTCTGTAGAATTAACAAGAGTTAGAGATAGCTTGGAGACATCAAATTCTGCTGGTTAATAAATATACAAAGCAAGATAAATAAATATAAGAAGAAGTGCTAAAAATAACCTGTACCTAAAACTTCAGATAAAGTGAACACAAAACAAGAGTTTAAAAAAGAGCAAAGGTTTTATTTTTAAAAGAAGTTTGGTTTTTGGTTTAAATAGTACTGTTTAAAATAAAATTAAAATAGTTTTATAACTTGTAATATAAGTATAATCTTGCATAGTCTTTGTACTGAAATAAGAATTTTAAGATATTTAAATAAACTGACTACTAACTAATATGTGAACAAATAAAACGTTCCAAGGTATTTTAAATTATTACAGCAAGACTCATGTCACGCTGTAGAAACCAGTAATTTTTCATTATGAGATTGAAACAGAACAATTTATTGTGCTCACATCTAAGCGAAGCTACCAATACTCGCCAAGCTCTCAACACCAACTAACTCTTCCAAAGCCCTTTTCATGCCTTGTATCCAATCCTTGTTTGCAATTGGTACTTGTTATTTAACATGAATCAATTCATACAAACAAAAACATTTCCAAAGCTATACCAAGAAGAGATTTAATACATGGTAAACAAACCATACATCTAATAAAAAGAATTCTTACATCAGAAATTTTTTGATTTTCCTCTATACCTTTACCTGCAACTGTATCTTGGTTAAGCATATTCTCAGAATGTTCTGTCTATCTTGCTTTAACTCTTTTCTTATCACTAATTGTGGCCCCATTCCTATCTTTAACTGGGACAAGTCTAGATTGACTAATCCCTCTAAGTTCATTAACATGCCAGTATAAGATTTTACTATTATGACATCTAGCTGATATTCCAGATCCTGAGCAATAATCAATGGCCTCTGCTTCACACCTTCTTTTTTTGTATACTACTACTACTACTGCTACTAATAACTCACTGCAGCACCAAGCTGCCTGAGGCCAACACAGCTACGCACGCTCCTCCTCCAACCTAGTCTACTTAAAGCCTCCATCTACACTCTCCCAGGAAGTTCCCATTTCCTTTAAATCTTTATTTATGACATCCTCTCAACCCAGGCAAGGATGACCTGCTTTCTGTTTAGCCCCAGACGGTTGGCCAAAAAGGACAATCTTTGGTAATCTGTCATCCTTCATCCGTAGAAAATGGCCTAGCCATCTCAACCTTTCTTTCATTTTAGGCCCAGAAAGCGGGATTGAACCACACATTTCGTACAATTCCCTGTTTGAAATATGGTCAGTCAGCTGGGTACCCAGAACAATCTGTAGGCAATTTCTCTGGAAAACATCTAGTAAATTTTCATATGCTTTTTGGAGTGCCCATGCTTCAGAGCCATATTTGACCACTGTCATCACTGTAGCTTCCAATATTCAAATCTTGGTTTGTAGACTTATCTTTCTTTTCTTCCAAAAAATTTTTAACTGTGAAAAAACACCCTGAGCCTTAGCTATTCTACTTTAAACATCTTCACTGCTCCCACCATCTTTACTAATAATACTACCAAGGTAACTGAAGCTCCCAGCCTGATCAATCTTTTCGTTACCTTATGTCACCTGTTCATCTTCACTTATTCCTAGCCTTAGTGACTTAGTCTTCTTAATATTAATTTTCAAGCAAATTTTAGCACCCTGAACTCGCAAAACCTCTAAAAATTCATTCATTTTGCTCATACTTTCATCGAATATGCTTAATTCATCAGCATAATCTAAGTCCAGGAGCGTTCTTCCTCCCCATTTGATTCCATGGTCTCCAGTTGCCTTTCCTGTGCTCCTTAAGACAAAGTCCATCAAAAAGATCCATATAAAGGGGGAAAGAACAAAACCTTGCTTAATTCCTGATTTAATACAAAACCAGTTGCTAACCTCATTTCCTACCTTAACTGCAGCAGTATTATTCTTGTACATAGCACAAATCACTTTAATGTATTTTTCTGGTATACCATATAACGATAAAACCTTTGTTAATGCTCTTCTATCAACAGAATCGAAAGCTTGCTCATAATCGATAAAACTGAGGACCAAAGGTGTTTGACAACAAAGGAACTTCTCAATTATTAACCTAAGAGTGAAAACATGGTTGACACATCCTCTACCTTTTCTAAAACCGCATTGTTCTTCCCTTAAAACTTTGTCTACAGCAATCTCTCAGTCTAAAAAGTATCATATTACTCAGTAATATGCTACCTACAGGGACCAGACTAATACCTCAATAATTACAACACTCACTCTTGTCACCTTTCTTATACAGTGGTTTCATTAAGGTTTTCCTAAAATCATTGTGTACCTCCCCTTTTTTAAAAATCATGTTCATAATCTTCAGTAGCTTATTCCTAACCTCAGAGCCACCATATTTAAGAAACTCATTAATCATGCTATCAGCACCTGGGGCTTTATTATTTTTTAATCCTTTTAGTACTGTCGCTAATTCTTCCTCCCTAAACAAATCTTCCTTCACATCCAAAGTATCACAAACATTTTCATTTTCATCTATATCTTTTCCTGCAACTGTATCTCGGTTTAGCCCATTCTCAAAATGTTCTACCCATATTTTTTTAACTTTTTCCTTATCACTAATTGTGGCCCCATTTCTATCTTTAACTGTGACTAGTCCAGATTGGCTACTCCCTTTCAATTTATTAACATGCCAGTATAACATTGCACAATTATACTATCTAGCCGCATCTTCCAGATCCTCAGCAATTTTATCCATGACCTCCACTTCACATCTCCTTAGTTCATATTTTAATGCTTTCTCCACTTTCTTTACATACCTTTTGTTTTCATATGACCTATCACTCAGATAATTCTTATACAAACCCCTTCTACTCTCTATTAAACCTAGGGCTTTTTCACTAATATTCCTAGTTGCAGTCTTAGCACTCTTCCCTAGGATACCATCAGCAACTTCACAAATTGTTTTTTTGAAATTATTCTATCCATCTTCCACATTGTCAAATTTTAAACTCTCAAGTTTAGTGTTCAACTGTTCCTGGAATTTTTTTTTTCAAATTTTCATCCTGAAGTCTACCAACATCATAACTTTCTGGGAGGGAGTTATACTTCTGAAATTTCAGCTTTAAATTAATCTTAGACACTACTAGATGGTGATCTTTACTTTCAACATCAATAACAGCACTCCTATACACCCTAGTATCTTGTATTGATCCTGCTAGTCTTCTGTTTACAATAATATAATTAATAAGGTTTGCTCTTTTACCATTGCGTGAATACCATGTCAACTTAAGGGCTATTTTGTAACCAAACACTGTATTGGTTATAACTAGGTTGTTATACCTACGAAATTGCAAAAGCCTATAGCCATTACTGTTTTCTTTTCCTACACCAAATTTACCTAGGCTAGGATACCATCTATCCCTATTTCTAACAACCTGGGCATTAAAATCTCCTAGCAAAAACAACATATTTCTACCTGGTACCCTGTCTATTTGCTCCTGTAACTGTAAGTAAAATTCATCTGAGTCACTAGTATCTCCATCAGTTGGTTCAATGGGGGCATATACTACTATAACTGATACCCTGAAGTTTTTAGTCATAAAATGAGCAATTAGTATTCTATTATTAATACCTTCCCAGCCCAAACAAGACTTAGCAGCTTCCTTATTCATCATGAGCCCTACTCCCTGTCTATGTACCCCATCCTTCCTGCCTGAGTAAACAAATTCTATGTCACCTAATTTCATGCTTCCTACCCCTGGGATATGAGTTTCTGAAACTCCTAATAAATCCAGTTCAAACCATCTGAATTTGTCAGTCAAAATGTCGATGGAATAGTCATTGTTTAACATCATAACATTCCAAGTTCCAATTTTCATGGTCTTTAAATTTTTGAAATTATTTTGGCCTCAGGAAAAGCAGTGATCCCGGATACCAGTGCAGGATGGGGACCAACATATCTTCTCAAGTCTACACCGAAGCGCTTAATCCGGCTTAGAACCGGACAGCAAGAAGTCCCTGGGACCTCCAGTAAGTTGGAGGCTTTGTACAATCCTGGGCCCATCTTGGTCACAACATGGTTTTCAGAACTTGGCGTTGCTCTTCTATCAACAAGAGTCAAAATCCTGCATAGACCATCCCAAGCCTATTACCTCCAACTCATTATATATTCATGCCTACAAATATTATGCTACTACAGGGAGGGATCCCATAGTTGTCCATAAATCTGGATCTTATGCCCTGTCAGTTGTCCTCCATTTTTTGGTCAATTAAAAAGGGCAATAGAAGTTTTAATTTCTGTTCAAATAAGCCCTCTCACAATATTCTACAAACATTGGGTTGATACCATCATCCCTGGGGAAAAATAAAAAATAAACATGCATATGTGATCTTTCTTCTGGCCAAAAATACAAAATTCTGCATTTCTGCAGATAAGGGGTTGAAACTTCTACAGTAAGGTTTTCTGTTTTTTATGAATCTGATGATTTGAATTTCATCAGATTCTATGACTTTTAGGGGGTGTTTTCCTCTTTTTTGAAAATAAGAAAATCTGATAAACATTATACATTTGAAATCAGTATAAAACTTAATTCTTTTGATGTAACTATTGGTACCAAAATTCCATTTATTAGAGTTTTGGTTACTATTGAGATAGGTCGCTCCTTACTTACACTTCATTACTGCAAACCGTTTGACAAAGTGTCAAAATCAAAGATAGGCTCAACCATGGATATATATATTCTAACAGCAAGAGTTTTAAAGCACCAACAATGTGTTTAAATTAGATGTGATAAATTAGAAAGTTTAACTTTTGTTTGAGCTAAACATTAAAAAAAAGTCTATCTAGGTTACAGTAAACCAATCCTAACAAGCTCAGCCCCAACTATCAGCTGATTTCAACTATCTAGGGCTATGTACATACAATATATCAAAGATTAGGAACCTAATATCCACCATTATTAAAGACAGATTTTAATCAAAACGTTCTTAGGTATTGTCAAGGTTCAATCAGTTTACTGGTTTCATTCTCCATAAGGATTTAAGCTAAAAAAGTCATAACATTAATTCCTTTTTTTATGCTCTTTTTAATTACTGTGGTTACTTTTCAGACAATTCACCTCACCTGTCTGATAGTCCTAAATATAACCCAGAATTTATATAGCAAAACACTATATTTAGCTGTATTTTAAATAAAAAAAGGGCTAAAAGAAAACACTAAAACAAAGAAATTATTACTTTATAGTATGCAGGATGTTTCTACAGGAATCATTATCATGTTTCTTTTAATTTTGACCATATTCACTTTTTAAATCATTTCAAATAATATTCCAATAAATTGTCCCAAAAGAGAGCAGATACCAGAATCCATAACCACTAATTCTCCAATAAAGTGATTGCCCATCAGATCTACCAACGTACTCAATCATAGATTGAAATAAACCAAATGTTTGTGGGCATTAAGCCATGACTAATTTTAGAAAGAGCCAAGACAGAGAGCCCAATTGAGTGAGAGGCAAATCTGGCATTAAACCCCCTTATTAGGATTGTATAAAAATAATGCTAGCTCATTTGTTAACAGATATGTCTATCTATTATCAATCATTGCATAATTCCTAGGGCAGAAGAACTAAGGTAAATAGTTATAGAACCTAAAGTTTTCCAAGTGTTTGGTCTAATGGCATTGGTAAATGGTGGGGAGTAAGTATGCATCTCTTACTTAACCAATATTTGTTGGTTGTCTTTTAGCAATGTACACCTACCTAGAGCCTTAGGTAGGTTGACCAAAAATACAACTGGATTTAGGAATACAAACTAGAATTTTTTGAGACAATACAGGTTACCTGTTATACAATACATCAAGAGATGAAAAACAAATATAAAAAAAATGTATGATTAAGCTATATTTGGAACCATTATTGAGGGCAAGTGCATTGTTAAAATAGCAGCCATGATATTTGGAAGGTTGAAAAATATGGAATCTAATGGTATGATATTGTTCTTTCTGTTTTAATATGTTTTTAAGTACCAGGAATGTATTACAATACCAGCTAGCTTTGCAATACCAGGAAGGTATGGCAAAGCTACTGTGTTAGCCCTCTTCTAATTTTTTTGTCTTAAAATTTGCCAACTTGACAGGTCTATTAGCTATTGGAAATTAGACAAAACAACATTACACCTTAAGTTTCAGTTTCCTTTTCTCTACTTTTAGTTCTGAGGCAATTCCTGCTAGTTGAGTAAAAGTTTAGGCCATATCAATGTTTTTTTTTTCTTTTGAACTTAGGAAATGTATTTGCAGATCTTTGAAACCTCATAAATTGGGATTGAGCAAAGTTGTGAAGCTCAAAATACTTTTTTTTTTTATTTCATTCAAGTAAAAGATCCATTTTGCATGGTTTAAAAAAAAGGATTTTTGAAGGTCATCAAAGGTCTCTAGATGAGGTAATTTACCTGTTTCTGGCATGCTACATTTACATTAGCAGTCAAGTCTATAGGGATATTAAGGTATTATGAAAATATTTGCCTAAATTTTGTGATGAAGAAACAATATAACAAATCAATTACATTTTAGTAAATGTAACAGTACATTCTAGTGTAAAAACCAGAATGCAATTGAGCAAAATTATGCAAATTCAAACAATTATATCTTGTTACTAAATAGAAATTGAGAAAAATTATATACATCAATGAATTACTAAAAATCTAAGCTATTCATCAGTATGGTTATTATCAAATTATTTTGGATCAAACACTTGAAAATGTTAGTTTATTGACTTACTTACAAATATTTCTTTATGGAAAAACCAATTATCTAATTTTAATGTACATTTCCTTTCAGTGTTTCAGCTTTATTCACATATTAACAGAAATCAGATTTATTTATTCTATAAATAATGAAAATTAAACAATTTTTTCTTTTTGCTTGATTGTCAAAACAGAGACCACATTTTAAATTTATGATGACAGGCAAAATGATTGTATTGATGAATAGGGCTAGCATAGAGGGCAACTGAATGAATTTATGATTGATAAAGGCAGGGATCTTGTTATTCACATAATGTATTGCTGTATTAAAATGGGGCAGTCCAAAACCCATCTTGATTTTTCTAGAATGCCAAAGAAAAGTTGTCTTTCCTAAAGAGGCCTTTTACTCTAGGCCAATGACATGCATGGAAGATTCATGCAAAGTACATAATTTATGCTACATATTTGACTATTGGATGGGTGTTAGTAAATTAAAATGAAATACTTTTGGGAATGATACAGCCTAAGTAAGTATTTTCAAATTTTCAAAGTTGTTTTCAGAATTTTTAGTATTTTTCTGATTAGTTCAATAACTACAGTGTCAAGTGCCAAAAAAAATGAACCAGGATGAGAAGGTAAAACAGGGAGCAACAGGTCCTCCATTGCACCAGACAAGAGTGCAAACACTTCTCAGTGTATTCTATCCCTCTCTGGAATAGCCTGTCCAAAGTCTCCATCCAGTCTCTAACCAGAGAAGCCTTCAAGAAGGAGTTCATCAAGACCGGCTCAATACTCAATGACTGAACTCTCCAACGGTTAAAAAAAAGCTCCCTAAAAGTTTTAAAAGATTTTGCTTCACCCTCCATGATGTAGCCTACCTAAGCTATTGAACTGGCCTTTGCAACCACATTTGTGGACATACGAGGATTTAACCTAGTTCATTTCTTTAGTAGCTTGCATAAAATTCTATAATAAGCTTACTTTGTCGAACAAGGCTTTTAACATTCATTTTCACAGGATTATTGCTAGCCTAATGTTTTCTATGCGTTCCAGGCGAAGGGATGTACTTCAGGCAGAGTTGCGACATTGTGAGGGTAAAAAACGCCCTGGGATTTTCAAAATAAGCCCGAACAAGCCCCAAAACATTTTATCGAAATAATCCACTTTTGAGACTTAACTTTATAGTGAGCGTGTCCGAAAGCTCATTCCACGGGGAATGCTAACTCATAAAAAAACTCAACATGCGCTCAAAAAATATAGAAGACGTTTTGTAAACCATAAACTGTGCAAAGATACAGGAATAATTGTCATTTAAGTGTTGGATAAGACCTCCAATGTTTTGGTTATCATAGTTAATGCGATAGATCAAAAGATATACACTGCCAAAACAACAAGAAAAATACATATAACGAAAAACATAGAGAAAAACTCAATATGCACTTAAAAATATATAAGAGACGTTTTGTAAACCATAAACTGTGCAAACATACAGGTATAATCGTCATTTAAGTGTTGGGTAAGACCTCTAATGTTTTGGTTATCATAGTTAACGCGATAGATCAAAAGATATACACCGCCAAAACAGCAAGAAACATACATATAACGAAAAACATAGAGAAAAACTCAATATGCGCTTAAAAATATATAAAAGACGTTTTGCAAACCATAAACTGTGCGAAACAACTTTTTTTAGGTGAGCGAAAAAAGGAAAATTATTATTGATCAATTGTTTTTTATACCTGTAATCATTGTATTACACGCATACAAACAAAATTTTATTGTATATTAATAAACACTTGTTATTCTGTAAATTGCTATACATTGTACATTCTGTATGTTATATATTTTGCATTCTGGATTATATATCCTGCACTGTTATATGTATACACTGTATATCAGAAAGGGTGAGGGAAAGCACAGGATGGCTAGCCCCCAACCCCCAATTACACTTCCAGGCTGAAGGGCCTCAAAACGGAGATCAGCACCGCCGGTTTGAGCTTGAAGGGTCTAGTGCCGTATCTTTTACCTTATCTTTTTTACACTGTACATCATTATTTGCGACATCATAACGTAATTGCGATAATTTTGTAATTGCGAATAATCGTAATTGCGACAATCTCGTAACTGCGATGATCCGTTATTGCGGCAATTTCGAAATTGCGACAATTTCTAATTGCGACAATTTCGTTAAAACTCTAAGGAGCATTACCTTTTTGTGTCGCTTGCTTTAAGTAAATCCACTAATAAAAAAAGTACATTTTACCTGGACTATCAATTAAGAGTCCAAAATTAAAAAAAAGCGAAAAGTCCAAATTTCAATTTACCGTTATGAATTTCTTCGTAATATTTTCCTGCTAGATTATGCTCCATTTCTGGCCAAGGCTGTTTCCGCAGCTCTCCTTCATCCAAACCAAATGCTTCATGGACTTGTCCACCATTTAAATTCGAAAACTCAGACTGGACATATGAGTTGAGCATAGGCAGGGTTTCCAGTTCATCACCAGCTGAGCCGTAGCTTCTAATAGTATCTAGATTGTTTAACGCGACATAGTTCTGCTCATTTCCGCTAGGAGAATATGATAAAGGACGGGGTGGCAACATTGGTGGAACCTGGAACATGAAAAAGGAGAGGAACCATTTGAATATGCGATGACAAAGCCGGCCACTTACTTTCACCAATTCTTGCTTTGTTCAAAAAAGCTACATTTCTTTAAATTGCATATGAACATTATAATGAATAAGTTTTGTGCTACAGAAAAATCCTTATTAAGTTCTTGAATTTAGCACGCAAAAATACGTTAGAGGCACAAAGAATTCTTTTCAGGGCAAAAGCTATGCTGTAGAGTATTGTATTTAACGGATTATTTTTGCAGAAAACGTTCATAAATTGAAATTTCATAGTGTAATTGTCTAAGATATATTTGAATCATTAAAAGGCTACAACCAAATAGATTAATTTATAAAGAATAGAATTATCTAACTTCAAAATATTATTTTAATAAAAAGTATCGTCTGATACTATTAATACTATCATGCTGCGTAATTACACATCTGGGAACCCTCCTCCTCCAGCCAAATTTGTTCAGATTCACTCTACATCCTCTCCCATAGAGTTCCTTTTCCTTTAAATGTCCTTCAGATCCTTTCTTATGACCCCATTTCGGATGGGAAGCCCACCCCACTTTTCATTTGACCCCAGATAAATGGTTAAAAATTTCATCTTTGTCCATCTGTCATTCTTCCGCTGTAGAATGTGCACTCGCCATCTTTATCTTTCTTTAATTATTACCCTAGAAAGAAGGTTCTAGACATATTTTTCGTACAGCTTACTCTTTGACATTCAGTTAGTCAAAAGAGTTCCTAAGACTATCCTTAGACAATTCCTCTGGAGAACATTTAACAAAAGTTCCTGGAAAAGTTTCCGGATCACTTACCTTAGAATAAGCAGACTAAGAAAACGCAGCTGAATTTTATTGTTCTTCATCATCTTTATACCCCTAAAAAATGGGGTTAAACCACTTTTTAATCTAAAATAATCCCCGTTTTAATATATAGAACTGAGAACTAGACCCAGCGGCGGATCCAGGGGGAACAGGACCCCCCTCCCTTGACGTAGTGGTGGATTTGTGATTGGAACCCCTTGCTCTGGTTTGGGTTGGGACGGAAGTTATTTTTTTGTAATCGATTTTTTATTGTCGAGTTTTTAAAGACTGTTTTTTTTTTGCAAACAAGTTTGAAACACGGTTTTAGTTACTTAATGCAGTCTCTGTTAGATTATACTAATGACACATACCGCCAAAAAGTATTTAATTAAATTTAGGTTTATCAAAAGAATCTGTCCCCATTACCACAATAGTGAACTTGGAGGCGAAAATCTTCATTTCGTAATAACAAGAAGGGGAAATTTAGAATCCTACTTCTTTAGGCTGCCGAAACGATATTTCAGGATTGTGCTATCACAACGCGGCTGGAAAGCAAAATATTTATTTCTTTTTTCTGTCAAAATTTAGTTTTCGAGCCTTGCTAAGTTGCTGAGGTGAAGAAATTGATATCATTACTTTTTCGGCTGTCTGTTTTGGTTTTTGTGGTGTTTTTTTTTGCGAAGCAGGTTTGTTTTTTATTTTTGTTTTTTACAACAGTGTTGTTTTTTTGGGGGGTTTGTATAAAAAAAAGTAAATGTATGAGAAGTTCTAAAATTATTAATTTAAGTTTTGGATTTTGGTGAGCAAATGGTGGCCAGTTTACTGCCGATTTTAATCAAAATAAAGCTCTGCATTATGTGACATATCACCTCCTCTGTTCATCCTAAAACATTAAAATAATGGCCAAACTCTTTAGAACTATAATAAAGGTTCGTATAAGAATATGCTTAAAACCAAGTATATAAGTCCAAATACTCCTTCTAAGGTCGGAGTAATCATTTTAGAAGAATAGATTTTCGGAAAATTGTTTATAAAGGAAGGCAAATAATTATGTTTTTTTTCTAGCTGGTATAGATGGGTCTCGGAATTCTCAGTTTGAATCAGCGGAATGGCATCAATTTTTTTTCGAACATTTACTAATAAAATGTTGATAAAAAGTGAAAAATCACACAACTTGAGTTAACCACGGAAACGGAATGCAACTACGATATTACTTCAGAATTTCTCACCTTCTCAATACAAATCAGTCACAAAATATAGTTATGTTTTTATATAGGGATTGTATATATTTGTCCATAAAATTGTCTAAACTGCTATATATGCCACTGAGGATTTTTACACTTATTTTGATACATGTCATCCAATTATATTTCCACGATTAGTTGTTTATAAATAAAAAGTTTTACATGACAATTCTCTTACTTAATGCTAAAAATCTGAGTCAAATTTCAAATTTCTATTTTCGTGCGCAACAGAGATATCGAGATTTAACGTTTGAATTGAATATCTGAAAGTCTCAAAAATAAAAAAAACTAATTAGAAATCTCCACAGCTTGAAACCCTGAAAATTTAAATCACCAATCTACACCTATCAAATACAAAGATAACAAACACATAATTATTTGCTTTTTAAGGAGCATTTTGACTCATATACTTAGTTGGAAGAACATACCTACATCCATCTTTATTAGAGTTCATATTTTTCTGATGATTTTGGTCTTTATTCGAATAACGAAAAGTCACAAAGAGTGCATGACCCCAAAAGATGGTTCAAGACCATTTTTTTCCTTTTACAATAAAAACCTTAACTCACTTGTTAAGTTGTCAGAAGCGCAAAGGTGAAACTTATGCAGAAAATATTAAACATCATTTTTGTATCGATATTTTTATACCATTTTAATTTCAACAGATTTATTAGAACTTTAACCCTCACCAGTTTTTAGATTAAATTTACGACCAATTCGAATTCCTACCTACGACATATAATGTTGACGTTCCCTTTAAATTAAGGATATTTCTTTGTTCGCAAATGTATCAAAGCAACCTATTATGCACCACCCCCTAAAGAAAATCCAGGATCCGCCACTGACTTTGACCTTATGATTAACCTAAGTGTGACAGTTACCCACCCCAGATTTTCCAGGGGGTCCAAGCTTCCACCAAAAAGGGTCCTTTGCCGGCTATAATAATAGCACTATTTGCTATTAACCATTGTAAACTTTGAAAGCAGGTTAGATACATAATCTAATTCTCAATTTCTGTCACATGCCCGTTTCCTAGATGATTATATTAGTATTATAAATTCTGAATATTTGCAGTAATTCCTCTAAGTTGATAGACTAAAATAGGTCAGTTCCTGGCCAATCATTTCTTGATGGAATCATTCCTTGTTATCTTCCAATTGCACTACATAGAAGCAATTACGCGAGCGACGAAATCACTGTCTCAGCAACTCCATGCCGTCGCCGTCGACTTGGTTATTTCTCGATCGCGCACCCTGATTCAGGCCACAAGAAGCAAACTCACCGACCTGCGTTCAGATGCTTCATTTGTATCGCTTTTCAAGAGGGCTAAAGAGTTTGCAACATAACTCGAAATTGAAGTACCTGCTGTGAAGAACCCGCGACTAGACCCTCCTCTGTTGGTCAGAAAGGACGACCTTGAAGAATTCAAAAGATCACCAAGCATCGGAAACAATTTGTGACAACTTTGACGCTAGGAAAGAATTTCATTGAATCAGGAAATTGGACTACTACTTTGGCGGATGAAATGAAGCAAGAATACTTCAAAACTTTAGACCGTCTACTAGCCGAATTTGACAGAAGGTTCACAGATAACTTGCCAGTACTAAGTACGCTCGAAGCCTTGGATACAAGCTCAACCAAGTTTATGGACACAGAGCTGCTCGAGCTTTTCTCTTCTCTTTACGGTGAGCTGGATATCGACGGCATTCTTCTCGAATCCCAAGCTGGTATTGCCAAGCATTTCTTGCTCAATGAGGAGAAAAAGCCGGAAAAATTGCTAGACATTGTCGACCATCTTCAGGCATTACCAGTGGCTTACTCAGAAGTAATTAAAGTACTTCGTATTGCTGCCACACTTCCTGAGAAAACAGCGAGCAATGAGCGTTTGTTTTCTAGCCTAGAAATAGTGAAAAACTACCTGCGGTCTACAACAGGAGACGATCGTCTCAGTCATCTCCTTTTGATATTTGCAGAGAAGGATTTAGTAAAAAATTTGGACTACAACCAGCTTGTTGACGATTTTGCAAAGATGAAAGCTCGACGGTTCCCCTTGTTACCTTGAATGTTGTTATATTTTTTTTTCTTGTTATGTTTTTCCTTTTTGTAAATATATTTGATCTGGAAGATTTCTGCTGAGGGGACACTGAGATTTTGGTTACAACCCTCAGAATAACAATGAAGGTTACTTTCACCGACGTATTGTTTACTTAAATAAGAAAGTTTCTCGCTGAGGAATGCCAGCCTGTAGTCTGGTTGAATTTTCTACTTTCAGTTTAATCACTTAACCTCATTGATTGTATTCTTTGTTGTTATAATTAATCTTAGAGGTCAGTGTGGCTGAGTTCCACATTTGGTTACAGTACATTTCCAAGCAACACACGGGTGCTGAAAATGCATTTTTACTTAAAATATTCGATCAATGTGCTGCCAAAACCCGGATTTTTCTTACTCGAAACAAAGTAAATCCGGGGGGAGGGCAGATGGAGTTCATGACCACCCCAAGATTTAGCCCAAATGGCGCTTCTTGTTAAGAACCTTTTATAATTAAAAAGTACATGAAGGGTCGACATAGCTCATTACTAATGGGGACTATGTAAGTTTCATCAAATATTGCTGAAATTAATAGTACGAAATAAACTCAAGCTCATAATAACTGAAATATTAAATTAAATATATTCGTTAACTATAAAAAGTTATTTACATAAAGGACTGATATAATTAATTGTAAATGGGATTATGTATGTTTCAATGGATATAACTGAATAAACAACATAAAACAACAAGTCGCGACACATATTAAGTAAAAGTTTTGATAAAATAATCATATTTTGAAAAGTTACCTTTTTGAGGTGAAGTGCCATACTGAGGATTGTTTCTTACTATTCCAACCAAAAAAAGCCATAGTTTTTTTTGTAGTTACATAAGCGATTGATATAGCTTATTATGAATGGAGAGTATGCAAGTTTCATCGGATACCGCTAAATTAATAGTAAGGAACAAAACCTAGCCAATAATAACTGAAATTTAAAAATGAAATATATTTTTCAAGAGCAATTTACATAAAGAATCGATATTGTTCGTTATAAATGGGAACAATGTATTTTTTTTCGGGTAAAACTGAGGCCTAGAAAAGAAAAAAGCATGGCGTCTAATAAATAGAAGCTAAGATAATACAATCCTATTTTGAAAAGTTCATTATAAATTGGAAATATTTAAAATCCATTGAATAGAGTTGGAATTAATTGCAAGGAACGAGATGTAGCCCATAATAGGTGGAATATAAAAGATCCTTATGATTTTGAGTACCCTGGTAAATGCAGAAAAGGGAAAACGGAAAATAATAATGCCGTCGAGGCAGTTGATGCAAAGGAATTTTGAGTGTCCTATATAGGGCTATTAGGAAGGTGATTTGTTTTTTATAATGAGGGATTTACATGGAGGATTGATGTAGTTCAATTAAAATGGGGACTATTTAAGTTTCATCGAATATAGCTCAAATCTAATTTTTAGATTTTTAAATATAATCAATTTTTATGAAAACTGTGCTTAACTATAACACTTTAATAACTTATAATTATAATTATAATTGTTATAACTTATTGTAAAAACTCATGTTATAATTAATAGCCTTTGTTAGCTTATATTAAGATAATGCAATAATCTTTAGAAAAATTACTTTTCAGGGGTATGGTGTCATACAGACGGTTGTCTCTTATTATTCCAACTAAGAAGAAAACATAGGCTTTTTTCCTGTTTATAATTATATAAAGGATAGATTTAGCATATTATTTTAACAATGTATATACATACTATTTTAAATGGGAAAAATGCAAGTTTCATCGGATAAAGATGAAATTAATAATAAGGAATGAACTTTAGCCCAAAATATGCAAAAAATTAAAATAAAATGTATCTGTTTACTTTAAAGAGCAATTTATATAGAGGATCGATTTAGTTTATTATAAATGGGGAATATGTAACTTTTATCGTATATAGCTGAAACCAAATTTCAAAAAATTTAAATCTAATAATTTTTTTTAAGAAAAACTATTTATTTTTCAGAATTTATCACATTCTTGTAATAAAAAAAACACTAGCTCATAGTAACTGAAATATCAATTAAGTAGTAGCCTTAGGATTAATTGCAGCCTTATAATCGTTAAACTTTTCTAAGGTAAGGTACCTTATTGATCTGGGTTGTAGCGGCAGCTAGCAATCTATTCAGAGACGATCCTATCCTATACTAATAAAAAAAAACCCATGACTCATGAGACTAGAGTCAGTTCAACAGAAATAATACGCTATTTCAACCGTTAAAAGATATATAGGTTTATATTACTTAGTGCATGATTCCTGGACTAGTATTTTGCGGGAAAAGCTGTTATAGCATTGTTGAAAAACATACAGTTCTGCAAATGGCTTTGAAAGAGGATAATGAACTGTACATGTTTCTTCTGCGGACCCACCCAGTAAAATTGCAATTTCAACAAATATTTTGGTTCATTTTGAAGCAATAAATATTTAACTCTTGTTTAATGTAAAATTGGAGTATAATAAAAGACTTCCTTCCGATCATTCACTCAGGAAACCAGTATCATGATGACCATATATGACGCAGGTCTTATTTATGTTTTAAAATCTGCAGACTTTACGAAATATTTATAACCATTTAATTTCAAGTGTTTTATATATTTTTCACGAGGTAAAAAACTGTAATGTTTTGCGTAATTCATTTTCTTGTTTAATTATTTCTTCATGAACCAGTTTTACCTGATTTATAGGTATCAAGCAATTAAAAATAGAACTAATAAACAGTTTTATACACAGCCTTTCCTTCTGCTATTCTTAGAGATTTTTCCAGTATTTGAATCAGAACAGTCCTACAACTGTCGTACCACTTCTTAGAGCAGCTTTACCTATACTTTGTATTGGACGTGATTGTCTCTTACTAGGCTGCTAGTTTACCGCTGTAACCAGGATCTTATATATAAATTTCCTTGTCGAAAAAACAGCGTGTGCTGTATCATCTCGTAAATAATTATTTATTTACATAATTTAAAAGCTATTGGCTATAGTTTGTTGTAAATAACGACGAAGACCAAACTTCCTTTCCATCACGAATACCAAAACAAAGAAGAACAATAGGGAATTTTTTAAGACAGTGGGAAACAATTTAGAATGAATATCTCGGCCCTATGTCGACACAATTTCAAAGCTACTGATAATTGTATTTTCAGAAATATTTACGTTTTTGAATTTTTCAGCTAAATCAACTGAATTACATATATAAGATTTCTGAGAAAAAAGTCAAGGCTATACATAACTATTTTCCAATGTTGGAGGCGGGGCTTTTGTACAAGCTACAATTGGCCTTAAAGGAATGCCTTGCTTATGTAATTTTGGTAGACCATAAAATTTTGGACAAAAGCTGCCTCGGAGGAAAAACTTTATTATATAATTGTAGAGTAATTTTACCATGCAAATTTTTACTTGCAATTAATTATACTTGCGAATTCCCAACATTTAGTTTAAGTCAAATGGCTTAGCTTCCCAGCTGAACTAACTCTTGTCAAGGCAAGACATCTCTTTTACTTCGTGATATTTCTCTTAACTGTGAAATCCTGTGTTACATCAATTACTGCATGGTTAATTCCGGGGCCCCTCATATTTGGATTTAATGAAGAAAGGGGCCCATGCCTGTAAGTTTCTTTGATATGTCAGTTTGATGAATTTAGGAAACAAGCGAGCGTACCGTATATTTAGCAATATATTAATTACCAATATAATATAATTATCGATGTCTGTCTCGAAAAAGTATTTCGATGAGCGTATTGACGACTTGAAGCAACTGACTGAAAATATTCGTAAGGAGAATACAGCGTTAAAAAAAAGAAAACACTGACTTGAAATCTGCACTTGTTGCAGTTAAAGACCAGTGTTTAAGAACCCAATTGTCCGCTAAACGCAAGAATCTTCTTATCCATGGGATACCCAACAAGGAAAATGAAAACATTGAAGAAACTGTTAATGATTTTTTATCAGAAATTTCGATACGGAACTACAGGGATATTAAGTTTACGGCCATCTATAGACTTAGAAGTAAGGCTATACGTCCCATCAGACAA